>NW_017619478.1:777500-1067500 GCF_001879475.1 Ipomoea nil
TTTAGTAAAGAAATAAAATTTGGTGTAATGGATTGGAGATAGAAAAAAAAAATGATATAAGAATATACAAGGAATATTTCTTATGGTGTAAAATTTGGTGCAGAGGCTTAGAGATGGCAATCGTTATTGTGTGGACTATAGTCCACAGAAGCTATGTTGATCATATTTTGTATGTTATAAAATAATGTATATTTAGTACAAAAATAATGTATTTTTAGAATATTAAAAATGTACTTTGTATTCAGAGAAATTACATTATTTGAATACTACAAATATATTATTTGTATAATGTACATTCGGTACAAAAATAATGTACGTTTTAATATATTAAAAATGTACTTTCTTTTATGGTCCATACAGCACTATGTGGACCATGGTTCACACAATAATTTGCCTAGAGATAGTTTTAGGGTTAGGAGAAAACATTTTATTAATTGTTTTATTGGGTTCGGGTTATGTGCTACATTATTGGATTAGTTTTGAGTCAGATTATTTAGAAGAAAAAAATGAAAGAAATAAAGTTTGACCCAAGAATTTATTATATTTAGTATATTTGTTTAGTAAAAATTATAAAATAACATTGGTGTAATGGATTGGAGATGGAAATAATTTGATGTAAAAATATACTGAAGCGGTTTGGCGTCTGTTTGGTTTTGATATACAGCTTAGGGCGCCTTCAGTGGAAAGGTTAAGCTTTCACCTTCCTAATCAACAGAGTGTGATATTTGCAAATGATGATGCTGTTGAGAACATTGTTAATAGACTTACTATAGCACAGAGCATGTTTTTGGAATGGTTTGAGGCAAATAAAGCATACCCCGATGCAAGAGAACTTACTTATGTTTAGATGCCAACACGATTCGTTTGGAAGAAAGACCTTAGAAAATGGTAGCCACGGAAAAAAGGGTTCTCAATCGGACGTATATTCTATGTCCCGCCAGCTACTGGAGAACTTTTCTATTTGAGGTGTTTGCTGAATAAAATCCGTGACAATGTGTTGGAAGGCCATATCATGTGCGGTACAAATGCAGGAACCAGAGTATTGATTCCTAGGATGTCACTTACACCGTCAGATCCAAGATTGCCTTTCAAATTTCAACGAAAGCAATTTCCTTTGATGCTATCCTATGCCATGACAATCAACAAAAGTCAAGGACAAACGCTTGCTAAAGTGGGGTTGTTGTTGAAAAAACCTGTCTTTAACCATGGACAACTGTACGTAGCTGTTTCAAGAGTTAGTAACCCCAGGGGTTTGAAAATTTTGATTTGCGGGGAAAGTGTACCATGTCTTAGTACGACTAAAAATGTTGTGTACAAAGAAGTCTTCAATAATGTATAATAACATTCCAGAATTTATTATTTAAAATTTAGTATTTTTTTAAATACTAGGTTTCTTATTATTATTATATTATATTATACGTAATATTCTATGTACTATATAGGTAGCCATGCATCACATTGTTTCAACAATGAAGTCTTCAACAATGTCTAATAAAATTACTATATTCATCAATGTGTAATAAAATCACAAGTTTTTCATTTCACATTTTGTGAGGTTCAAATAACTATATTCTATACTGTATATATATCATACTATATATATAGCCGTGCATCGCGCGGGTGCACCTACTAGTTTAACTATTAATATCAACATTTAATTTTCACAAGACCATATGACTTTATTATAATTAAGATTTTATTTTTTATTTTTAAAATAGTCTAAGTTCAACCATAAATGTATTTTGTTTTCAGTTCAGAACATGAACCGGTCATACCGGTTTGTAATTTTAATAAACTCTAAATATCATGTTCAATTCTAAATTGTAATTGGAATATATTTCAGTTTAGTTGCTATAGTGTCTGTTCGGTTTGAACCGAATCGTGGTCATAATTTGTGAGAGGAAAAAAATAAATAAAATATTTATTTTAAAGGTAAAAATATTCATTCAACATTTCAGGAGGAAAAATAACCACTTAATAATTCAGAAAAAAAGTACTATAAATATATAACTCATAGGGAAAAAGTGCAATTTTTCAAGAGAAATAAAATCTAAAACATTTTTTGTTTTTTCAATTCCGAGGTTTGGGACTGCCACTGAAACGCAAACGGCACACAGATAAGAGATAGAAATGTGGCAATTAAATATTAAATAATCACCGCTAAAGGTTTGAACTTTGAAGTGGTATTCCAGAAACGTTTGATTGAAACCATTGGCGCCCATTCTCCTCCACCTCCCTTCTTCACCTTTTTCCCCCACTGGAACTCCTCTCATTCTCTCTCTCTCTATATACATTCCGCCCCATTCCCGGAAAATGGATCTTCTTACCGCTACAAGGCTTTCAATATTCGAGGAAAATGACAAGGGCAAAGCACCATCTGACGAAATCCGTCGTCGTTTCAGTGTTCTTCGGATTTTTCTTGGTTGCTCTGACGCTGAATTTCTTATGGGCTTCATCACCCTCGTCCTCCACGTATTTGTCAATCGCCACCACCTGGGCTCGCCAGAAGTACCAGATTGTCGTGCCCAATTTGTCCAACGATACTCAAAAGGTCGGCTTTACTTTGTTTCTCTGTACTGGCATTGCGTTTTCTTGAAATGGGCATTGTTTTAATTTCTATTTTCTTGGTTATTAAGGTTAAGGATGTTACTGAGGACAACAACGCTCGAAGCCGTCAGAGGTTTTTGTCAGCGACGTTCGCGGATTTGCCTGCTCGTAGTTTAGATTGGGAGCAAATGCCATCGGCGCCGGTGCCGCGTTTGGATGGGTATTCGATTCAGATAAAGAACAAATTTTATGTTTTTTCAGGCTATGGAACCATTGATCATGTAAGCATCTTTCTCAACACTACACTATGGGATTCTTCTGTCTAAATTTTGAGATAAGTGTGTCTAAAACTAGAATGTTATGTATAATTAGGTTCATTCTCATGTGGATGTGTATGATTTGTTGAACAATACGTGGGTAGAGAAGATCGATACACCACCAGATATGGCACATTCCCATTTAGGAATAGCTAGTGATGGTAGATATGTATACATAGTATCTGGGCAATATGGACCTCAATGCAGAGGTCCTGTGACTCATGCTTTTGTTCTTGACACCAAGACTAAGAAATGGGAGCCTTTTCCGCCTTTACCAGCTCCAAGGTATGATTTTTTTAGGATTATCCTTAAACTAGATGACAGAACTTATTAATGGCTAAATGATCATGAGTTAGGGGATAGTGAGATGCTTTAGTTGGATAAGAGTATGATGCCGGAATTAGGTTCTAACATAAAAAAAAAAAAGATTTCAGGTATGCTCCAGCGGCTCAGCTGTGGAGAGGCAGGCTCCATGTGATGGGTGGCAGCAAGGAGAATCGTCACACGCCTGGGCTAGAGCACTGGAGTATTGCGGTGAGAAATGGCAAGGCACTGGAGAAAGAATGGCACGCTGAAATACCTATTCCGCGAGGAGGACCCCACAGGTTTGTTCCTTGTGGTTGTGATTTTCAAGGAACGAATGGTTTCTCATGATCATTGCATATGATTTTCTTCAGAAATGTTTGGGTGACACAACATACCGATTGTTGATTTGAGAATGTGTTTTGTGTAGGGCTTGTGTTGTAGTTGACGATCGGCTTTATGTTATTGGTGGTCAAGAGGGTGATTTTATGGCCAAACCCGGTTCCCCTATCTATAAATGCTCACGGAGGAATGAGGTATTGCATGCTAGATAAATCTTTTTCATTCACACCATTTGAGGAATTGGCATATTCAAAATCTCCATTTGTTATTTACTTGCAGGTGGTTTATGGGGATGTGTATATGCTGGACAACGAGATGAAATGGAAAGTTTTGCCTCCTATGCCAAAACAAAACTCCCATATAGAGTGCTCTTGGGTTTTGGTAAATAACTCCATTGTTATCGTGGGAGGAACAACAGAGAAACACCCATTTACGAAAAGGATGATGCTGGTTGGAGAGGTCTTCCAGTTCAACCTAAACACGCTGGTATATTATCATTTTGTATAACTGCATCTTGAGAATGTGATTATTGGCTCTATAACCCATCTGCATTTTTTGGATTCTCGGGTCTTTTACCTTTGTTTACATTCACATTAAAGATACACATATTTATTATGCCAATGTCTATGGTAACCAAGTGCTCATATGTACAGAAATGGTCAGTGATTGGGCGGCTTCCCTACCGTGTGAAGACTACACAAGCCGCATTTTGGAATGGATGGTTGTATTTCACTTCTGGACAGCGAGATAGAGGGCCAGATAATCCGCAGCCGAGGCAAGTAGTAGGGGAGATGTGGAGGACCAAACTGGAGTTGTCTTCTGAATAGACTGCAAATATTTCAATGTATGTTAGTTGTTACCATCATTGGGTTAGCTTAGGAAATTTGCCAGCCTTGATTCAGAATTAGGTTTCCAATTAAATACTTTAACATAATAGTTAAATGTACAATATGAGAGTTTTTATCAGGTTGTGTAGGATGATTTTTTTTTATTTTTTATTTTTTATTTTTTTTATTTTTGGGTACAATGACAGCTAGCTAGATATTTAGTTGTCATAATATATACTCCGTACAATATAAGACTTTTATCAAGTTGTGTCGCATGATTTCTTTGTTTTTCTACAATGTCTTTTTTATATTTAGTTGTCATATTAAGTTATACTCCGTATTTAATAGGGCATTAAAAAAGAATAAAACCAGAGCAGTAATAAAGTGGCAAATGCAAGTGTTATGAAGACACTAGTGGTGTGATAATTTATCTTATATTTGTGTATTTGTTTAAGGTAGGTAAGATTATTGATGTTATATTTGGTTCAAAATATGACTTCTCGTATGGAAAAATTAATTTAGAGTATGATATGGGTTTAAAGGAGCCTGTTCAGGACACCTTGTGGCGCGACTATATATATATATATATATATATATATATATATATATATATATATAAATGATAATATTTGAGAGAAGAGACCAAGGTTCGAATAGAATATTTTTACCCAAAATAGACATTCTTTGTGCACGACATTTGGCCCTATCTGTTGAGCCATTGTATTACAATCGTTATACCCTACACCACGGTACGCGTAGCACTGTGCACCGCGCGCCTCCCAAAACGACGTCGTTTTGGGAGGCGCGATAGGAAGTTGCTGTGATTATGTATATTTGTTCATATAATTATATATATTTTTTATTATGTACATTTTAATTTACAATTATGTACATCCGAATCAGGAAATTTTTGTGTATTATGTTAAGAGTTGATGTGTATTATGTTAAAAGTTTATGTTTATTATGTATTATGTACATTTTTGAACATGAGATTTTTTTTAAGGAAAATTAACCGCCAAACACTGGGTAGCGAGATTTCAAAAAAAAAAAAAAAATCTGAAATCACGTCGTTTTACATCTGGGCGCACAATGCAACGTTTTACATCTGGGCGCACAATGCAACGTGCACCGTGGTGCAGGATATAAATTGTCATTGTATTACCGTAATTTACATCTTTTCACATAATCTGTCGGGCTAGGGTACGAGGGACTCTGTCGGGCTAGGGTATGAGGGACCCTTAGAATATTTGTTAACTAAGCTAGTAACAAGAAAAGGTCTAGACGTGTTTTCATTCAGAAAAAAAAAAAAAAAAAAAAAGGTCTAGACGTGATAACGGACTGAATGACTTGATTGTTGAGATACATGAATATGCAGATGCTTACAAAGAAGTTAATGAGCAAACGAAAGACATAGCAATAGAAAAGATGCTATGAAAGACATAGCAATCCACATTAAGAAAAGATGCTAAGAACACCTATAGAAAGTAAATAAGTTGTTTGCATATAACAATGAGAAATCCCTTTCAAATTCCAAGCTGGAGTCATTTGAGATCAAATTTCAGTACTTAAAACAGCTAGTACCCATCTAAGATTGTGATGGTAGTTACAGAAAGCCATGTAAAATTGGCAAAATTAAAACTCATGCATTATTCTCTGCTGCTTCCACCTCTTTCCTTTTGCCCATCTTTGAAACTGTAGCTCCCTGTTGCTCAGCCTTCTTTTGAGCTCGAATCATGGCCCGCCTAGCACGAGGTCGCATTTCACGCACTTGCCGTGGTGGCATCACATAAGGCTCTAGAGGCCGGTCACCAAAGGGATGCTCACTGCCTTCAAATATTCTCAATTTGCGATCTCGATCCTGGAAAGCAAAAGATAATGGTGTCAAGTGAGAGCATGCAAGAAATATGATTATTGCAACCAAATATAGTATCAGTTTCACAGACTCAGAATTAGCTATCATTTACATTGTTACACTGAGTTCTCATTACACTCATGAAAATGTGAAATCAAGGTAGTAAAACAACCTCAGCTAGCATGTCTATTTTCATTCACTATACAGAAACCTAGGAGCATATAATCAGGCTGGGTTATCTTTGTGTAAATAACATTACAAAGAGGCAGACAGCATAAATTGCAGCAATTCCCTTATAACAGTTCTATTTTCTTTCAAAGTAAGGAAATAGGAGAGTAAACAAATTAGAAATTATCGTGCCTATGTATGTCTTACATCACGCAATTTGTTTCTTGGAAGCATGCGAAGAACTGCTTTGCGAATGACTTCTGTGGGATCCTTGGCCATCTGGTCCTTTAAACTCCTCTCCTTCAGGTGTCCAATATACCTACAAAAGCAAATAATTGATAGTATGAGACTCAATTCCATCCACAAAAGTATAATAAACCATCTAAACCAACCAGTAAAAACTAGGTAACTTCATAAATCAAACAATGTGGAAAGAGAGACTAATAATTCTACAAGAAAAAAAAAAAAAGACTGCTACTTGCCCAGTGTGCCATCGGTAGAACTTATCAGTGAGTTTCCTTCCGGTGACACAAACATCCTTTGCATTGATCACAATGCACATGTCCCCTTTGTCCCAGTTAGGCGCGTAAGTTGGCTTATCTTTACCCTGAACCACAGTTGATATTTGAGATGCCAGCCTCCCAAGAACCTGGATGAGAAACATCCATCAATTAAATTAATAAAACTGCCATTGAAGTATCTATCACCTATGATTCTATGACTAGCGAGGGAGACCACATTCCAACCTGGCCTTTGGCATCAAATACTCTCCACCTTAAGCCTTCCAGATCAATTCGTCTTAAGCCAGCAAGTGCTTTCTGTAGTAACAAATATTCTTATCAGTTTCCCAGACTAGTGGGATGGGATTGCAAGGGGGGAAAGTGAAATTCCTATTTAGCAAACAGCGCGTGAAAATTGAGATTTCCAAGCACAAAACTTTACATATTTCCAAGCACTCATTTCATTCATTATATAACGGCGAGCCATAATCATCGAAAAAAATCTACACTCTAACATAGTGATCCCAATAGAAATTTGAGCTACATAATCTAGTTTATTAACAGAGTAAATATCACAAACACCTTGCGATCGTCCTCCAAGTGTACTACTATCATAGTAAAAAAGCATTGAGAAACAATAGTAAGAAGATGCAGCAAGAATGGAAAGAGAGATAAAGAAGATGCTTGCCTTCAAATTGCCACTAAAGGACTGGGCTGTGGCCGCCATCTCCAACACTGTTGAGCTGTTTCTCCGATCGCCTCCCTCCCAACGAGTTTTCTAGTCCGGGCGTCCTACTAAAGATCTCAGCCGTACATCTAAAAACTAAAAAGGGGTGCTACCGTGAGGCTAATTCAGCATGGATCTGGGGGTGCATTGGGCCTGGCCCGAATAATAAACACGATTCATTTTATGAGAAATTATTTGTGTACATTTATTTAGACCTCAACGTTTTAATTAATTTCACAATATGGTCCTTCAATTTTGCAATTACTTCATTTACTATTTAATTAATGTGGAACTATTTTGGCCAAACACATTGACTTCCGGTGGTGGGGTATCGACTCTTTGAGTTGCAATTGTAATAGAGTCAATAGTATTAAAAAAAAAGTGTAATATGGTGGGAAACAACCGATCTAAGTTGATCAAACTGTTAACTTGATAATCATAAAGCGACTCGCCCTTTTTGGTTTGAGCCAGTCAATCAGAGCTCCAAATAATTGTTGTAGAATTTCTCTCATCACTTAAAAAAATAGTGTAACTCAACATCATTCTAGTCTAGGAAACCCCACTATCCTAGAGCAAAATTTAATGAAATATTACGGACTATTGCATATGAGCAATGTTTACCATTGCACACCCTCAAACAATGTTTCCTCAATGCACACCCTCAAATAGTGACAAGTGATAAATGAACAAGTGGAAACTCTTTATTTAGAGAAATATTGGTAAGATGAGCTATGTTGTTTTGTTTTTTAAATACATGCATCAAACTAACCAATTTGGAGGACTTCATCTATAACTCAATTAAAACATTGAAGTCTTAATGTACAAACTTAAATGACAAGAAACAAAATTAACTATCATTGTATATTAGTAGTTAGTGTTATCACATCATTAAGGAAAAACATTCAGGGAGTGGAGTGAAGTATATTCACAATCACCAGATGACCAGAAGCAAGCTTAGTGTTGAAATAATGAGTAAGAGGATGCCACATTGACAACCAAAAACAATACCATTATAGTCATGATATCCACTTCCAATATTTTATGACAAGAAAATTTGCACCATTGGAAAGATTTTTTGCACTCAGTACATACACTCTTATTCTCCAAGTTGAAAAGGAAAACCTGTTCACTCATTACTAAGGAGCAGGAGGATATGTCAATTTTCACCACCATCAACTAAACAAAAGTCGAAAAGTGAGTACAATGTGAAGGAGTTTTTAGTTCACAACATCGACTATCAATTTCCTTGACTTGTACACAGACCACCTCAAGCGCCGGTAGTAACCAGCTTGAAGCAGTGCAAGCGATAGCACGAATATCCACTTGAACCCCATCTGCAATTTGATGCCAACTATATCAGAGAATGAAATATCAAACTAGTGAAAGTGCTATAATTGAAGCACAACTTACCAGTTTTCTCTCTTCCATCTCTGGCTCAGCAGCCCATGTTAGAAAAGACACCACATCTTTCCCCATCTAAAACAATTTAGAAGAGAGAATGAGCTTAACAATGCCCGAAGCTAATGACCATAATGCATGTGTCATTTGAAACCAAGAGCCTACTAGTCTTTAAGTATACAAGAGACCAACCTGAGCTTCAGTTGCTGGGGTACCGTCTTCATACTCAACAGCACCGTCATTAAGCATTTTAGGCATTGCAATAGCACCCCCGGGGAAGTAAGGATTGTAGTGCAATCCCTCACGAATCTGAAGTGTTAATACAGCTCAACTAGTGCAATGAATATGAACAATTTTACAGAATAACAACTAACAAGAAGAAAGGAAGAGGGCCTGGACAGTTATAATGGCTATAACGAGATAATGACCATCATAAGAATCTACAGCACAAACCAAGACTACACTGGAATACTATTAAAATGTGAATGAATCTCAGAAACATATATCCATCACAGAAAAAGGTAGCATTTCCACAACCAACATAAAAAAAAAAAAACTAGCGTCCAAAAAAGAAAAAGCATGCAAAAGTTGATAAACATACCGAAACACCAGCAGGAGGATCACGATACCCAGTTAGGAGGGCAAAAACATAATTTTGACCATTATGACGTGCCTGAAAAGACATACAGACATACAGTAAGTTGGAATAGGTGTATTATTACTTGATGACATCAGGAAAAGAAAGCAGGAAATACTTTAGTAATTAGACTCAAATCTGGAGGGTAGGCTCCTCCATTTGCAAATCTAGCTGCTGCTTCATTTGCATATGGCTGGGGAAAACGGTCACTCAGTTTACCAGGGCGAGTATACATCTCCCCCTCATCATTAGGCCCATCAACCACCTCAATCTCAGCAGCCATGGCCTTCACTTCCTCCTCAGTATATGCTACACCAACCAAGTCACGGTATGAAACTAGTGACATTGAGTGGCAAGAAGCACAGACCTCCTGATAAACCTGATGACCGCGACGAATTCTGTGCATGAAAAAGAAAACCCACACAATAATTGAACTTGATATTATATAAAGTGGAATAAGAAATCAAGATACATAAATTGTGGAAATACTGATTTAAAAATGCAATGTATACTTTATGTTGTGCAGCAAAGCCATTAGAAAGTGGAAAAAATTAGACACCAAAGAGACCAAGAGTAAGGAGAAGGCTGAATTATTGTATCTTAAGGTCTGCAGAAACTCACGAAGCATGATCATAAGAACTGAGAATGCCCTTGTGAGGCCAAGGATAGTTCGGACATTCCAAACCATGTTCAGCCTCGTCAGCAGATGCTATTGTTGAAAAACCTAATAGCCCTGATGCTCCCGCTCCAAGGAGGGCCAATGCTCTGAAGGCCTTCATGGTAACAGGTCCAGCTCCCTGATATTCATGAATACAATGTTAAGAGCAGTGTTATTACTACTGTACATTGACACAAATTCCTATGTACAAGTAAATCAGTTGAAAAACTAGAAATACAATAAATGGGAAATTGTCTAGAAGGTGAATTTCAGAGTGCATAAAGAAGCAACTTTTATGAAAATAGTAGCTGACTCTTCTAGATAGCCAATGAGCCTATCATAATACCAACTCAGAGAACTATAAGATAGTGAGTCAAAACACACTTATGAAAATAAAATTTTGAGGGAGGTTTCGTTTTTTTAAAAAGAAAAAAAATGTTTTGAGGTAAAAATTTCAAAGTATACTTAAAAAGCAATTACTCCGTAATAAACTAATGGTAGATGGTAGTGCAACTAAAGTAGAGCGATTTCAGAATGTTTTGCAGTGGAACCATACACTGGATTGTGATTGGAACTTCCTGGTTAATAACTGATGTATAGCTCTGCCCCCAAGCATTTTAGTCAGGCACTCTGTTAAAACAAGAAGCACTAAATACTCAATATAAAAAAATAAAAGTTCTAAGGATTCAATTTATAAATTCACACCTGAAAGATGAGCCAAGTTGTGACTGAAAGCCTAAGTATAATTTCTAAACCCTAAACCAAATATAACTTTGAAATTGAAAATTTGAAAAAGACACTTGTTTGACTGCAACTTAACTCACAAACATTTTGGCCTTTTGGGTATTTGGTTCCAAATTAGAACACAATCCAAAAAGAATTAGAAATGTAGTAAATACTTTAAAAAAAAAAACAAAATAATAAACAAACAAATTAGGGTCGTAGTAAGAGGCAAGAGGTTTCATTTTGAGTAAATCTTTTAAGCTAAAAAACTTGAGGGTAAACATACAATCACGGTCAACTTTAAGATTTTAACCATTTATGTAGATCAAGGATATCTAGAAAAATCTTTCATTAAACAAGAAACTGATGCAGAACACTGCCAGGAAGCATCCTTACGGGTAATGTAAAGCAGTTTCACTTTGACTAAATCACATGAAATTACAAAATTCAAGAGAAGAAACAGAGTATCAGAGTACTTCAAGCTTATTTAAGTATTTGCTCCACATTTAGTATTTTATATTTATTCTCCACAAAGGTGATGGCTTGCAGCTCTCCAAAGAATTGTTTCTACCATCAATTTAACATAGCATAATATTAATCTCATTTTCACAGTTCTTATTATCGTTCATATATTCCATAATCTATTTTAATGAGTCCTACTAAAAATAATTTATCCTTTCAAACTCAATTTTGCAAAATAGGGAAACTAAATAATGAGCAATAGAGGGGAAAGTAAGCAAAAATCCCCGTAGAAACTATTCGTCAGAATTGACTCGAGCAACAACCGAACTCTTAGATCCATCTCATAATTACTACAAGTTTAACGTCGCTTGTATAAGCTCAAAACACTCAAATAAATGCATAAAAATCAATTACAAGCTAATAGTAAAGCGTTTAGAATCTGCAGTGCATAAATTCAGATGCGTTACAGTCAAAGAAAAACAATAAATGTGTAAGGGGGCGTGTGCCCATGCGCATCTATGTACGATCTTAAGATGTGAATACGACGCAAAGAACAGATCGATAGACCTTATAGCGGACTGCAAGTAAGGATACTCACCGGAAATGACCGCAGAGAAGATCGACCGGCGGCGGTAAATGCCAACGTCTCGGAGATCCAAGGGAAGAGAAGACTGCCTGGAATCCTGGAGATGATGACGGATAAGGCTTCGATCCAACGCGGGCCGTTCTATTTTTTTTTTACGTTTGGGCTTTCCTTAAAACCAAACGACAATTATCCGGCCCAATATGTCCATGACAAATACCAATCGTTATACCATACATCACAGCGCGCGTAGCACTGTGCGCCGCGCGCCTCCCAAAACGACGTGATTTTAGGAGGCGCGCTAGGAAGTTGCTGTGATTATGTATATTTGTTCATAGAATTATGTACATTTTTTTATACAATTATGTACATCCGAATCAGGAAATTTTTGTGTATTATGTTAAGAGTTGATGTGTATTATGTTAAAAGTTTATGTTTATTATGTATTATGTTAGATTATGTGTATTATCTTTTAAAAAACAGTATGTATATTTTGTTATACAATTATGTACATTCATGTATAACATTATGTATGTTATAAATATATTATTGAATGGCCATTATCATTGAGGCTTTTCATTTGCCCTATCTTCAACTCCCTCATTATGTTAGGAAATGAAGGGTTGTATTATTTTGTATATATATACATGTTGAAGGATGAATAAGATGAGCCTTTTTGAAGTTCTTATATCATGTGTTCTACTATTCTCTCTACTCTCCCATTCCATATTGCAATATTGTTTATACATATAATTGGCGCGTTACCGTACAACAATCCCAATAAATTGAGCTAATCAGTAGGCCAAATTACAACACGTTATCAGCACGAGTCTCTATCGTAATCTCCGGCGAACGGTACCATTGGTTCATTTTTCCTGTGCATTTTTGTTTTTGAATCATATGACATTGTTTATATATAAATATTATGTGTATATATGGCTATGAGTTTGGTTTGGGACCTTCAATTATTGTTTCTATGAAATAAGTGATAATTCTTCATGTTTGTTAACAACTTTTTAGTAATGAACTCATCATCAAGACATGGTTAAGAATTTAGGTAAATATTTGAATTTGTAAATACATATTATTTATCCAAATTCTCTCAATTCATGTATATGAGTTAGATTCTACATATGTCATGATGCTTTGAAATGTTAAATACACGTGGTTATATGTTAAATTGTATGTATATACGTGCAAATGTAAATGTGTTCATTTGTATATATACATATGGGTTAAATATACATGTGTTTGATATTTACAAGTGAAACAATGATTCTTGCACTATTCTCCATTATTGGAATTTACTATATTCACTTAAAATGACTTCATGCCTTACGAAAAGATAATATTTACTATATTGATCATGTAGATTGATTATGTACTATTCCCCATTTTTGGCATTTATGCTTCTTTTGAAAAATACACATAAACTGACTACATGGAGAAGTATGAATCTATATGAGAACATGTGAAATATTCCCTTTTCACATTCTATTGGAAATCTGCTTACAAGACATGTTTTTCACATGAATATCAACTACTGTTTCTGTAAGTATAAGTTGCATCAAATGATGATCTTGTAGATCATACCTTTCATTGAAAATGTGAATTTATTAAGATCACTTATGATTGCAGCAGTTAGTTAGCTTGGGCTCTTGATATTGAAATATATTCGGCATCTAAAGAATTGAGCCAAGTTTTTTGTTGCTAAGTCACAGAGCACTAATGCCTAGAAGGCACAAGCTCTCATTTCCATGCGTCACCACGACCTTAAAAATGAGTATCTGATTGATAAAGAACCCCTTGAATTAATGGAAGTCCTTGAAGGACTATTCCGACCAGAAGTCATCAAATGTTCTTCCTCAGACACATTTTGACTAGTTTAATCTCATGTTTAATTTTGAGATTATAATGTAATTCAGCGATTAACTATAATTTAGCTATGTACAAAATAGTCTCGCAAGTGAAACTCTAAACAAGAAGTTTCAGAGAAATATTTATTTGGAAAGACATTGCCAACTTTTCATGCGAGTAATTTGTACTCCAGCAGTAGTACAAGACAACAAATTATGAGAAGCATTCTAAGCTGATTTTAGCACTCCTTGTGGCTAAGAAACATAACTAGTTGTTGATGAAGAATCAAAATGCATGTCTGGTCGGTTTTTGCACAGGTGCCTGAAGCACATAATGTTACCCAGTTGAGCAACTTTATAAGGGGTTGCAGTCGAAATTATAACCGGTGTGATATGAGTTTCGAGCTCAGAATAAGAAACAAAGTGGTCAATATATTCAAGGACGACCAAACTCATCGAGGCAAAATCCTAGCCAGAAGCAGGTTTGCTAACAATGTGGGTGCATTTGGTCGTCGAAGAATGCGCATCATCTTGATGATTTTAGGTAATTTTCCGGAAGCAAATACTGTGATACATGATGATAATGAAATGATGAGGTATTGATGAAGAAATGATTGGTGTCATGATAATGTTTGGGTAATTCATGAAAATATATTCATGGATAAAAAGGTTAGTTTATGCCTGAAGCATGAAACATCCGAGAAGTTAACCCATGCTTGAAGCATCTGAGAAGTTAGTTTTTGCCTGAAGCACTCGAAAAGTTAATTCATACCCGCAATAACTGATTGCGTAACCGAGTAGTATATACACTCCATATGTGTTTTGAGTGCAAAGTTATTTTTTTGGATGCAAATTATTATGAGGGCAATGTGATTTTACTTTGCTGATTTTACTACTTGGATTAAATATTCGAAATTTACTATTCGGGAAGTTTACTCCTCAGAGTTACTTCTCTTAGTTTGCATGCTTATTTATGGAATATTTTCTCATGCATGCAACATGACTCTCATATGAAATTGACTGGTTGCTAATTCAAGATTGAATTATTATCAATCCCGGAAGAATTGCTATTATCAACAAATTATGAGAATCTTCTTTTGACTAAATTTATGATGTCAACATGACTAAATTCTCTCAGAATATGGCTTAGTGCAATTCTGTGTTGTTTAAGGAGTGATATACTCCTTTATAAAAATGATCTTTGACTTATTGTCATACATGATATGATTGATTTAGATGTTATTGGTTTGGAAGATAGAAGCAAATTATATCATATCAATTTGCCCGAAGCAAATGAGAGAATGAATTATATCATATCAATTTGCCTGAAGCAAACGAAGGAATAAATTATTTCATATTAGTTTGCCCGAAGCAAATGAGGGAGTGAATTATATCATGTGAATTTGCACGAAACAATTCCCAAACCAGTGAATGACCTAATGTAAAGTTCAGGATAAGGATTTTTAGAAGATCTTGAAGATCTATTTTATTTGACAAGCTTCAAACTTCCTTATGATTGTTGTGTACCCTTATAATATCATTTGTTATGTACGCTTTCATATTTGATTATATATGTTACTCTTAGATGATTGCATATATGGTTTGAGTACTTCATATGTTGCGATATATTTTTAAAGTGCGTCACCTTGGGCAATTATATATTTTCTTGTTGGGGACATCAGTTTTATATGTTATTGTGGTTATCACAATTTAACCTACTGCATATCATAATTATTCCCCCTAGAACCTAGTACGTGGTATAAAACCAAACATTTCCCATCTGCGTTTTATTCACAGTGTGCAGTCTTTTTCCTATACCACCACCATAGCGTACCTTTGTGGGCATGTATTGATTGATTATAAACCTCCGTCTGTTATTTAAATTCTTAGAGCCCATGATAAGGGATCAATATATAATTAGGTACGCTGATTGCACACTTTATGAAGATTATTTCACGGCATTAGGGGGAGATAAGAGCTCAAATTTAATAGAATGCCGAGAAAGTCTATGGATGATTGATGAAAAAGATCTTCAATATTTAAATCCACGTACTAGGTAGACTGAACTACAAGTTCAGAAGAAGTAAACTGAACTAGAAGTTTAGAAGATAATTAATCTGTCAATATATATATATTGATCATACAAAGAGTGACTAGGTCCTACATATTTTTCCCAACTTGGACCATATGTATCTACCAATGCTCCTTGACGCTAGAAGCGTGTAGACATGTTGGTATAATCCGCGGAAAGCTAAATCTAGTAGAAAATGGTGTCACTCTTGAAATCGCTTAAAGAAGTATGTCCTGAAGACATTCATCCAGAAGGCGAAAACCCTAGTAAAAATTTTAGGTGCACCCAAAATCGTAATACTGGGGATGCGGAACGATCAGATAAAAATATCTTTGGGAAATGTCAAGAGTCTGGTTGAATTAGAAATTGCCATTATTTTATATATATGGGAGAAATTTATGAAAAATGTTATAGTTGTCGACAACAGAATTGCCTTTATGAATTGTTCTCATTATATGAGAATCTGGATCCAGAGCTAGGCACCAGTTGTGCCTTGGTATTTTTTATGTATAATGGAGCAATTAAGGCATGTATAGCTCAGCTCGCTAAAACTGTATTCTCTTTATAACACGTACACCATTTAATGTTAACCCTGTAGGTTACAAATGGGTGTTTGTACGAAAGAGAAATACAAACAATATGGTGGTATGATATAAAGCGAGACTGGTAGCTTAAGGGTTTTCGCAGAGATCCTGAATTAATTTTGATCAAATATTCTCTCCCACAACATATGGCATTACGTTCCGCAAATTAACATTATTGGCAGTGAATTATGAATTTAAATATGCAGTTGATGAACGTCATGACTGTAATTTACTGGTCATTAGACGCTAATATTTATTTGTAAATCCTCGATGGATTCAACACTTTTGGAATGTGGAAAGTGAAAATCGCAACGTGTATCATTAAATTACAAAATTCTTTGTAAGAATTGAATATTATTGACTTAGTGTTTTTCCTCCTGAAGAAGGAATGCATATTGAATGATTGAGTTGACTGTGTATTTTTCCTCCCGAAGAAGGAATATGCAAATATGTACCATTACGTGTTCGTTAAAGAATTGCTAATGGAGTTATTTGTTTATTATCATAGTCGATATTGATGGTTTAAATATCATTGAAACACATAGAGAGCTTGGTGATATCAACTCATGCCGAAAGACGGAGTTTTGAAATAAAAAACTTGGAAACCCAAGTATTGTCTCGACCTGAAGATCGAGATTCTCCTTGAAGAAGTTTTACACACCAGTTAGCCTATTTGAAAAATATCTTGGAGATGTTTTATATGGATAAGTATTATTTACTTATCACACTAACGGTTATCCAATAATCTCTTGAAGTAGATAAAGGACAATTTAGACTCGAAGATGATAATGAGGATATTTTGGGACTGGAAGTCCATTACTTGATATTTTTATTGGAGCACTATTATAGAACTAGAAGTTCTATAGTCGCATCAGGCCTGATATTGAATTTGCGATGAAATTGCTAGCAAAGTTTAGTGCTCCATCTACAATGAAATATTAGAATTGTGTTTAACATATCCTCCAGCATTTTCGAGGTATAAAGATTTTGACGTTTATGTGAAAAACCAATATGTGGTTTTAATAGGCTACTTGAGTACTGACTCTTTTTTTTTTTTATTTTGATCCCTATGATGCCAAGTCCCAAACTGGTTATGCTATATTTTACCCCAATGTCCCATATGAGGATGAATAAAGATTGTGTTGCCCGAACAAGTAATAGTTTTGTTAAGGGGAACCTTACAAAACATATTGCATGCACCTAAGTCCTTCTACACACTTGAACTCTAGAAGAGTGGTAAAATTCTTGTTGAGAAAGTTTGCCCTAGTGAATAATCTTGCAGATATATATGTTCACTAAGTCTCTCCCTACATCCACTTTTGAGTAATATGTTTATAAAATTGGGATGCGTTGGCTAAGAAGATTGTTATCTTCAGGGGGAGCGACAACCCCTAGCTGTGCTAGAATGGGCAATTTAGAGGACTTTTGAAATCCTGAAGATTATGCTCTGAAAGCATATGGTTGTACTCTTTTTCCCTTAGCTAAGTTTTTCCCCACGGGGTTTTCTTATGCTAAGGTTTTTAATGAGGCAACCAATGTTGGTGCACTTGAGTGGTTAGTCATGAAGACCCTTGAAATCTTGAAGATTATACCCGAAAGATTTATGGTTGTACTCTTTTCCTTAGCTAAGTTTTTTCCCCACTGGTTTTCTTAGGCTAAGGTTTTTAATGAGGCAATCAGTGCAACACATGGTTGACATACTTCATGTACTCTTTTCCTCGTCTAGATTTTTCCCACTGGGTTTTCTAGCGAGGTTTTTAACGACGCATGAGTATTGTTAGATAATGGCCAAGGGGGAGTGTTATAAATATATTATTGAATGGCCATTATCATTGAGGCTTTTCATTTGCCCTATCTTCAACTCCCTCATTATGTTAGGAAATGAAGGGTTGTATTATTTTGTATATATATATACATGTTGAAGGATGAATAAGATGAGCCTTTTTGAAGTTCTTATATCATGTGTTCTACTATTCTCTCTACTCTCCCATTCCATATTGCAATATTGTTTATACATATAATTGGCGCGTTACCGTACAACAATCCCAATAGATTGAGCTAATCAGTAGGCCAAATTACAACAATGTACATTTTTGAACATGAGATTTTTTTTTAAGGAAAATTAACCGCCAAACGCTGGGTAGCGAAATTTCAAAAAAATAAAAATAAAAATAAAAATAAATCTGAAACGACGTCGTTTTGCATCTGGGCGCACAATGCAACGCGCGCCGTGGTGTAGGATATAAATTGCCGACAAATACTTCATGTCCACGACAAATTATTGCGCGGATCATAACAAAAGTACAATTGTAATTTGTAATAGAGTTAATTCTACCGGAGGTCCCTTGTCTTTGGTGGCAATTTCAAATTTAGTCCCAGCCTATTGTTTTTGCCATTTTACATCCCAGACTATTATTTTTTGGACACTTTTAGTCATGCTCATGATTTTTTCTAGTTTTAGTAAGGGCATTTTTGTCTCTTAATATTTTTCTTTTGTTATTTTTCCGGTTTCAACCAGTTTAATTGGTTTAGAACTTTAGGTAACCTCTGATTTTTTGTAACCATATTTTTCAACCAATTTTTAGTAAAGTCCTAAACCAATTAAACTGGTTGAAACCGAAAAATAACAAAAGAAAAATATAAAGAGACAAAAATATCCTTACTAAAAATAGAAAAAATCATGATAAGGACTAAAAGTGTCCAAAAAATGATAGTCTGGGGTGTAAAATGACAAAAACGATAGTCTGGGACTAAATTTGGAATTGCCACCAAATATGAGGGACCTCAGATGGCACCCGGATTGGACTCCCATATGGGAGGTTGTAAGTTCGAGCCTTAGTGGAGGTGTTATTGGCTCTTTATGCTTTAGTAGGTTTAGAAAGTAGCTATGAACAGATACTACATTGTAATAGAGTGAGAAGCACATGCAATCATAATTTGAGAGTTCTCTATTAGCTTTGAGAGTTCTCGATTAGCTTCAAGTACATGAGAGTGCAGAAAAAAAAATGCCCATATTCGCTTAGCTTAGGCTAACATTATCCATTCAAATCTCTCTCACTTTTTAAAATGGATCTCATTTCCTCATCACTCAATTTGCAAATCATCTACTATTCACACTACATCCCCGCAAATCTAACGAACTTTTTAAAATGACCCCAATTTCACATCATTTTAAAAAATTAATATCTTTTTTTTTTTCAATAAATATTATTTTTTCTTCAATATTACTCCGTATTAATTTATATTAATATATAAATTACGTTAAATACCAAAAATAATAAAAATAAAAATCTAAAAACATAATTTTTTAAATAAATTACTTCTAAATATTAAAAATAGTTATACGAAAAATCTAAAACCGTAATTTTTAAAAATAATTTACAAATTTATCCATACTATGTATATAACGAAATGCAAATTATACTACAAAAAAAAATATTAAGAAAAACTATATATATATATATATATATATATATATATATATATATATATATATATGTATGTATATGTATATGTATATATTACTTACTAACATTAATAAGTAATAACAAACAAAAAAAAAAAAACATAAAAGTCACGTTAGCTAAAAACAACAAAAAACAAAACAAAATGTCACGTTGGCAGTTTTATTGCCACTTTGCAAGCTTGCAGCAGTAGCAAGCTTGCAATCTGACATGGCAAAAAAAAAAAAAATTACTTTTGCAATTTCACATCACTTAGAAATGGGGGGTTTGACTGGGATGAGGGTAGCCTTAGTGATTAGTAAGTTGTACTTGGGGAAGAGATTAAAGTTCAAAATTTGGTAGAGGCATTGTGCACCAGCCACAAGCATTTAACCTTGTTGCAGAGAAAAAAGCAAAAAATATTTTCACTTGTATACTTATTTATTTACTAGTTTTTTACGCGCATTGCGCGATTGGGATAATTCCCAATGTTTTTCTTAAATAAGTATTTTAAAGTATATCAAGACAAGATTATATTAGAATTGTTCATGCATAGATAATTGAACGTTGAATTTGTGTATTTAAATTGGTTGTTGGTTTGTACAACCTCGATGGCTGCTCGATAGGCCAACACTACCGAAAAGAGAGTAAAGATGTTTTTTGTGAGATAATGAGAGCTAAAGATAAAGTAATAGAGAGAGAATAATGCAATGTTATTTTTCTTAGGGTTTTTGCCCTCAAAGTGCCGACCAAAAGTCCTTTACATGATGATCCCAGGGGGATATTTATACATAGATGCGGAGTTCGTATATGGTAAGTAGGGCTGGCGTGCAGCCAAGCCTAAGGGGACATAGGGCTGACGTGCTATCAACTTACTGCCTTTTCCGTATGAACTAATTAAGGAAGCTGCCTAATGAGCGAAGATCGCTTCCGTAGAATTCGCTCAACGCTTTACTGGGTCTGTGCCCGGTAAGGAATGGTCCCGGCTGCTCGGGGCGCCCTCCTAAGTCCTTGCTTTCAGATAATGACATCCCATTTGTAGAGCCTGGTCGCCCGACCGGGTCTCGCAAAAGTGTTCGATCAAGGACGCACCGCCCGAGTGGCCTGGTCGCCCGTCCAAACCCCCTAGGTGTTCAGCCGAGAACACGCCGACCATCGTAACTGGTCGCCTAACTGTATTTCATCTGGGAGCCTGCCCAGGGACACGCCGGCTGGCGGGCTGGCCGCTTAGGAGCACTCGACGGCTACCGTAAGGCGCTTCGCATCGTGGCTGGGAAGTCCCTGGCGATATTCCCCCTGCTAAGTAGTGAGCCATCTCTTGGTCTGGCTGCCTTGTGTTATTATGTGCTACTGTGTGTTACATGATGCATGACCCCAACTTGGTTAAGATCAAGTGGGCTATACGAGCAGTTGAATGGGCTGAGAACCATCCCAACTGTTAACCAGGCCGGTTAAGATCGGTCAGGTATATAAATATTATATAGGACTGAGGTCCACTATACGGGAAGTTGAATAGGCTGAGAACCATCCCAACTGTTAACCAGGCTGGTAGAGACCGGTCAGGTATATAAAGATTATATATAGGACTGAAGGTCCACATGGGCCTCGGTGATATGACCCACCGACCTGGATGCGCCAGGCGGTGTGTAGGGCCAACAAGCCGAGGAAGGCTGTAGTCCACCGACCTGAGTAATCAGGCGGTGTGTAGGGCTACGGCTGGCTGCGATCCACCGAGTGATGGGACATCGGTATGTAGGGCCGTAGTCTCCGAGGATCTTTGCCCACCGACTGAGTTTAGCTCAGCGGTGTGTCGGGCTTGATTCGCTACGGTCCACCGATTGTACGCATCAACGGTGTATAGGGTCGTAAGTCCCCCCTTGTAAAGGGTATTGCGGTCCACCGACTGGGCGCGTCAGCGGTGTGTCGGATCGTGGTCCGACGTTGAGTTCGTCAGCGGTTCCCAAAGGGTTGGTTGCGATCAACTCCCCTCGTACCGCGATACCGAGGTAGGGTGCTGTGGGGCTATGTTAATGCTATAAGCATTAACCCTCATGTTCGGGGCATGTGATTCGTCCCGTGGCGCCATCAACGATTATGTGATATGGATGATGATTGAATGACAATGTGATTTGGGAATTGGAAAGTGATCTGCGACCTTAGATGCGTATTCCTTATGATGTCACCTCTACTTAACTGTTTATTGTTATTTGATGAGTTTATCCCTATTTGCTGAGTCTATTTCCGGCTTTAAAACTAGTGTCTCTTAAGTATATATCTTCCTGCTTCGAAATGATTTTCGTATATATATATATATATATATATATATATATATATATATATATATATATATATATATCTATAATGTATTTCAACGCGTTGGAGTGGGTTACCAGCATCTCTCGCTGAACAGATATATTTGGCTTTCAGGCACAGCTGAGTAGACACTGGAGCGCGCTAGAGATTCGGAGCGTAGATTAGATAGCTTCCCTTTCGGCCTGCGTGCCATGTTTATGTATTGACATTATTGAGGATATTAGTTAGTTAGCCTGTGCACCTGAGTTCTCTAGCTCAGGTGTGGCATAGCACCCCGTACTCTTATGTTATGTTTGGGGATTTAATGAGAATTTACCTTTATCATATAAGTCTTAAAAGTTTTAAAATTTCGGGGTGTTACAGTTGGTATCAGAGCCTAAGTTTGACCCTAGGATAAAACCCTTAAGACCATACCTTAGGACATTAGGCTTAAAACATTAGAAGTTCAGTAAGATAGGATTTAGGTATTTAAGCACACAGAAATTAGAAATCTTAAGACGCGCGGTGAGATTGTGAGCCTACCCATCATCACGTAACCTCCCTCACTTTACCCCACATCAATTTAAAGGACTCCCCTTCGCTTATCACATCAAGGTAAGGGTACAACACTCTAACTCAAACATTACTATAAACGTTGTCTCTATAGATCGGCATCATGGCACCAACCAGAAGACAATCAAGGACTCCGGAACCCGCCACACAAGACCCCCTGGCTCAAACCCTACAACAACTAACCCAAGTCGCCCAAGCACTAAGCGACATAGCTCTTCGCAATAACCGACCACCACCACCTCCACCAAACACAAACTCAAAAGTCGCCCGACAAGTTTCAAACCATAGACCACCCACTTTCTCAGGAGAAGAAGATCCCGCCATCCTTGAGGAATGGATTCGGACCCTCGACAAAATTCTGGGGCTAGTAGAATGCCCAGAAGAACGTCGTGTAGAGATAACCTCATTTTACTTCGGACACGAGGCAGACCTTTGGTGGATCCACGAGGGACCCACTTACAGGCAAGAACCAGGATTCAACTGGGAAAGCCTAAAAACATGACTGCGCGAACGATTCTACCCAGCCCACATAAGAGCATCTATGCACGAAGAGTTCCTTCACCTAAAACAAGGAGCGGCTACCGTCATGGAATACCATAAACGATTTCTCGAACTGGCACGCTTCGCGCCAGAATTAGTCCCCACAGAGACAACCAAAATAGAGAGATTTGTATCTGGCCTCAACTTCGAAGCCCGAAAAGCTCTAGTAGTAAGCGGACCCCGGACCCTCAACGAGGCCTACTCCAGTGCCGCCAATCTCTATCGAATCCAAATACTACAGCGTGGGGTTCAGGAACAGATTCGAAAAAGGAACACGGGAGGTGGGGCGCCACCCATGAAGAGAACAAGAAACGACGCTAACGCAAGACCGAACAATCCAGCGGGACAGAGGCCACCTCCAAGAAACAACGAAACTAATACCGGGGGCTTCCCCTGCCCAAAATGCCGCCAAAACCATAGGGGCAAGGACTGCATGGGGAACCCCTTACGATGCTTCAATTGCAGGAAAGAAGGGCACAAGGCCTTCCTCTGCCCTCAACCCTCAAACTCACGCCCTATGGCCATGGGCCGGCACGGGGACACGAACAATCAAGGGAACTACGGTGCCCCCGGAAAGGTATTTTTCATGAGCCGCACGCAAGCCGAATTCGAGGACGAGGGCAACCCCGACGAAGGAAATACGACCCCAGAAGACGAAGATCATGCAAACCCACCAGAAGGAAATCAGGAAGATGAATTCTGTTTAGGATAATCAAACAAACCCCCTTGTAAACCACCCCCGTAGTAGAATCGCGTGTTTAGACTAGTCGCTTTGGAATTATAATAAATAAAAGCTAGTTCGAAATAATATTAGCATAACAAGAGAAAACAAGACTACCAGCGACGACAACAAGGACCAACATCTTCTATGCTAGGAGAAGAAAGAGGGAAAAGACAAAGAAATATTCCACACGGAAGACTAATGTCACTAATGAGAATTGAACCCTAAACCTCCCATTCAAAAACTCAAGGCCCTAACCACTAAGCCATGAATGTTTCTCAAAACTTTAAGGGAACACTCCCTTCTTAAACCCCTACAAATCCCTAAAAACCCCAAAACCCCCAAACCCCCAAATCAAAAACCCTTCTTCTTCCTCACCATCCTCTTCCCCCACAAGCTCTCTCTCTCTCTCCCTCACCCCACCCCGCCGAACAGCCACCTGAAGCACTCACCCCACCAGCAAACCACCGTCAAACAGGCCGCCGCCCGCCCACGGACAGCGACACCACCCCGAGAGGCCACCGCCCCTCGCCCGGCCACAACCCGCTGCCACGCTTGCCCGGCCACCACCCCCTGCCAGCAGCCACCTGCTCTACCCAGCGCTCGCCGGCGACCACAAAACAGCGAGTCACGTCGCCAGCCACATCGCCGAAAACATCCACCGGAAAAACCGCCGGAAAATTCCCCCCCCCCCCCCCCCCCAAAGAACCCCAATCATGCCTCGGAATCCGAACCCCGGAGTGGAGCAACGCCGATTACATGGTAATCGGAGGTAAGACCCTCGAACTCGACCAATTCTCCCCGGAATTGGTAGACATGCTTAAATTTCAAGGACTCTTGGACACGTATCTCACCATCAAAGGGGACACGTACCCCGAATTGGTGAAAGAATTCTACCGCCATTTAATAGCCATCAAGCGGGGTGACAAAATAGAAATCACCACCAAAGTCCGAAGCAAGGAGATAGTACTCTCCGAAGGCCGCTTGGCCAAACTCCTAAAACTGACCACCACGGGCGTGTCAGATTATGACCGAAAGGGGTGGATCAGTACCCAAGGCACGGGGTATATGGACTACCTCGGGTACCTACTAGGAAAGGAGGAAGGCTTCACCTCGGCCACCCGGCCTAACAGAAAATGGCTAACCGCTGAACAGAAGATACTAGTCATGATTGTAACTGATAGCCTATTGCCTACGAACAACAAAAGCAAAGACGTAGGAAGCCTAGAGTGTACCTTTGCCTACTTCCTAAAACACAAAGTCAAGTTTAATCTACCGGCCCTTATGTTGCAACACATGGAGTTTTGCAAGACTAACAACCGGCTTAGCCTACCTTACCGGATTATCCTAAGTTGGATCATGGAGAAAAAGGGAGTGGACCTGAGCCACACCGAGGCCAAAACTGCAAGCAACATGATTTTCAATGCCCAGAATCTCCGTCGCAATGATATCTACTATGTCGAAGAGGGACAATACATCACCCTAGAGGAGATTTGCCTTAAACCTGAAGAGGAACGGAGGGAGTTGGTTGATCGACTAGATATCTCCAACAAGAAGTTTAAACGGGCGATGCAAGAATGTGGGGCAAATGGGGAGCAGGAAAAGGATAGCGAACCCGAACCACCGGCTCCCACACAAGCAAGGGGAAACCCGGGGGGCCAAAACGAAGAAACCACCAACGAACGCATCCTCGCACAACTCACCCGACAGAACCAAATCATGGACGAAGGGTTCTCGACCCTAATCCACGCAACACGCGCCTTAGATCAGAGGGTGGCAGCAATCGAGACCATCCTGGGCACTCGCGGGGCATCCAGCTCGGGAGCAGGAAACCAAGGTAGACCCGAACTTTTCAATCACCACTTCATAAGAAATCCAGTCCACCCCAGCAAAGACAAACGCGCGAGCCCACACTTCCTGAACGGGAGGCCAAATTACGCAACATCCGGGGGTGAAAGAGTGGATCCACGCACCGGCTTCGGGGACGAAGCCTCTTGTAAGGGGGGGGGGGGGAGTGTAACACCCCGTGTTACGACCCCTAAACCCAAATTAATTAATTAATTACTCAGCCCAAAAAGGGAGTTAAAATCCACTAATTAGCTAAAAGGAGGTCCACCATAGTCCATGGGCCTTTATCCCTAAACTCAATCCTTTAGTCCTATAAGAAATAGAATTAGTGAACCCATGCCACTTAGACCCTGATTAGGACTCCTAATTATATAAATAGGGACATAGGAGGCACCTAGAACTCACACCACAAATAATCTCTCACCACACAAGAAGTTCCAAGAATTCCCTTAGGAGAAATCAAGAAAGGAGAAATCTTAAAGAAAGACCCTTCATAGCCAAGGAAATTAATTAAGGCTAAGAGGTAACCCATGTCTCAACAAAACCTATTTTCCTTGCTATAATCTCCTTCTTTGGCTCCCTCTATATGATTGTGTCTTGATGAATTCCTTTATGTTATTCTTGATATAGTCATGTTGATTGATGTGATGATTTTATGTGTGATCTTGATGATCTTGATGTTAAAAAGATGTTCTTGATATTTATGTGATGATTCTTGATAAATCTTGATGTTTCTTGATGATAGAGATAAAATATGATTTTGATAATTTGGATGGGATTAGAGCCCTAGGATGGATTGGGAATTTGTATCGAGATGTTCTTGATTTATATTTGGGTGGGGATTCGCATGTTCGGGTATTGTTTATGTTTAGAAGTCATGTTAGGATATGTTCAATATGATTCTTGCTTTTGATCAATTAATTGCCAACGTGGTGTCGTTAATTGCGTTTAAAAGTGTCTAAGCATGATTTCGGGTTCCATAAAGGATCCCGTGACGGATTTGTGATGAATGAGTCAGTGGGGGATAGGTGGGGGTAGGGGTACCCGCCACCTAGCCGCTGCCCGAAGATCACCCCCGGGCAGCGGGCAGGCGCCGGGCAGGCGTCCGCCCGCCGGCAACCCGCTGCCGGGCAGTGATCTCCGGCGGGTGGTCCCTCACCCACTGGCTACCCGCTAGTCCATGACCCACCCCGGGTCCCCAGCTTCCCCGTTTGATGTTCCCCATTCCCCGTGGTGTCCCAACGGATCCCGTTTGTCGTACCGATGAGTTAGGGAAAAGATGATTAATCGAATAACAGAATTACAGATACATTAATACTCTTAGAGAGAGAGAGAGAGTTATCTAATAGGCTAGAGACTAGATCACTAACAGATTGTTATATAACTAATTAATAACATAATAATAACTTAGTCTAATACTCCCCCTCAAGCACAAGGTAGGTGAGGGACCACATTGAGCTTGCCACGCAGAGTAGCGAACTGTGCTGCTGGAAGCGGTTTGGTGAAGATATCTGCTAGCTGATCTTTGGTAGACACAAAATGAACCTGAAGCTCGCCAGCCGAAACTTTGTCCCGAACAAAGTGATAGTCAACCTCGACGTGTTTGGTGCGAGCATGGAACACCGGATTTGCACACAGGTATGTTGCGCCTAGATTATCACACCATAGCGTGGGCGTAGAAACAGGCCCTAAGCCAAGATCCCGTAACAAGGACACAACCCAGGTAACTTCAGCACATACATCTGCTAGCCCCTTATATTCTGCCTCAGTCGAAGAGCGTGCAACGGTGCGCTGTTTCCAAGAGACCCAGGATACAAGATTTTTACCAAAAAACACTGCATACCCACTAGTAGACTTGCGGTCAACAGGACAGCCAGCCCAGTCTGAGTTGGAGTATGCATGAATGTCCGAACTCTCTGAAGCCGCAATGCGTAGACCGTATTCCAGGGTTCCTTTAATATAACGAAGTACTGGCTTCAGCAGGCCCCAGTGCTCATCAGTGGGCGAGTGCATGAACTGACAGAGGCGGTTGACAGAATAAGATAGATCTGGCCGAGTGATGGTGAGATACTGAAGAGCCCCGGCTAACCGACGGTATTGCGTCGGATTATCAAAGGAGTCAGTGGCTTGACATACAGGCTGAGTCACAGAAGCCGGAGTGGCTAGCGCCTTGCAATCTGTCATGCCGGCTCGCTGTAAAATATCCCGCATATAACGTCGCTGTGAAAGCATCATACCACCAGAGACAGGAATGGTCTCTATGCCGAGAAAGAATGTTGGTTGCCCTAGATCTCGAATCTTGAAGGCCGTCGCCAGTTGCCTTAGTATGGAGTCAACTAAGGCTGCGTCGCTCCCAAGCATGATGATGTCGTCCACGTAAATGAGTAGGAACACCCGAGCACTAGCAGCAGAGTAGTGAAACAGAGAAACATCTGTTTTGGAAGCAACAAATCCTGTCAGAAGCAAGAAATCATGTAAGCGTTTGAACCAAGCGCGGGGAGCCTGTTTCAACCTATACAGGGAACGCTGTAAGTGATAGACGTGATCGGGATGATCGGGATCCTCATAGCCTGGTGACTGCCGCATGTAGACCGTTTCAGCCAAATGCCCATTTAGAAAGGCATTGTGAACATCCAACTGTCGGAGTGTCCAACCCTTAAATTGCTAAAGCAAGTAACAACCGAACCGTAGTCGGTTTAACCACCGGGCTGAATGTCTCAAAGAAGTCCTCGCCGGCTACTTGATTGTAGCCTTTGGCGACCAGACGGGCCTTATAACGCTCCACCGTGCCATTAGCTTTCCGCTTGGTGCGAAAAACCCATTTGCACCCTACGATGTTCATCCCCGGAGTGGCGGGAACAAGCGCCCACGTGTTGTTATGTAGTAACGCGTTGAACTCTTGGTCCATTGCGTCTCGCCATTGTGGATGGCCCACCGCTTGAGAGTAGCAAGATGGGTCATCTGTGGATGCTGTTAGGGCGTGAAACTGCTCCCCAGTCCCCTGTGTCATACGTCTTAGCCGCATAACATGAGCCCGCTCCTGAGGTCGGGCTCGACGAACCCGTCTTCTGACCACGGGAGCTCGAGCTCGAGCTGGATCTACAGCAGGACAATAAGTAGTGACCAAGGTTTCATTAATGCCATTGTGATGCAAAATGGGACTAGACCCCCATGGTAAGCTGGGTGCGGTTTCACATGACCTAGACTGTATGGGGCTCTTGGTTGCAAACGGGAAGTGACTTTCATCGAAGCGGACATGGCGACAGATGTAAGTTTTCCCGGTGTTTAGGTCCATGCAGCGGTAACCCCTAAAGGACGGTGGGTAACCTAAGAAGACACATGGACTTGACCGATACTCGATTTTATGACGGTTGTATGGATGAAGGTACGGGAAGCCTATTAGATAGATCTCTCTCTCTGAGAGTATTAATGTATCTGTAATTCTGTTATTCGATTAATCATCTTTTCCCTAACTCATCTGGTATCAGTTAGCGAGTAGAAATCTAACGATTGTTATATAACTAATTAATAACATAATAATAACTTAGTCTAATAGTACCTGGGTCTAGTTTGATGTTTCGGGAAACGTTCGTAGGATAAGTGTCTCTTAGGAATCGCATGCTAGTCGAATCGGAAACCCGTTGACTTAAGTAGAAGTCATATGAACCCCTTAGGACAATTCATAGTATGTGAATGATCACACGTAAGCTTAATTATATGTCTCCCCCTTCCCTATATGCTATTATGTGTTATTATGTGCTACTATGTGTTACATGATGCATGACCCCAACTTGGTTAAAGATCAAGTGGGCTATACGGGCAGTTGAATGGGCTGAGAACCATCCCAACTGTTAACCAGGCCGGTTAAGATCCGTCAAGTATATAAATATTATATAGGACTGAGGTCCACTATACGGGCAGTTGAATGGGCTGAGAACCATCCCAACTGTTAACCAGGCTGGTAGAGACTGGTCAGGTATATAAAGATTATATATAGGACTGAAGGTCCACATGGGCCTCGGTGATATGACCCACCGACCTGGACGCGCCAGGCGGTGTGTAGGGCCAACAAGCCGAGGAAGGCTGTAGTCCACCGACTAGAGTAATCAGGCGGTGTGTAGGGCTACGGCTGGCTGCGATCCACCGAGTGATGGGACATCGGTATGTAGGGTCGTAGTCTCCGAGGATCTTTGCTCACCGACTGAGTTTAGCTCAGCGGTGTGTCAGGCTTGATCCGCTACGGTCCACCGATTGTACGCATCAGCGGTGTGTAGGGTCGTAAGTCCCCCCTTGTAAAGGGGATCGCGGTCCACCGACTGGGCGCGTCAGCTGTGTGTCGGATCGTGGTCCGACGTTGAGTTCGTCAGTGGTTCCCAAAGGGTTGGTTGCGATCAACTCCCCTCGTACCGCGGTACCGAGGTAGGGTGCTGCAGGGCTGTGTTAATGCTATAAGCATTAACCCTCATGTTCGGGACATGCGATTCGTCCCGTGGCGCTATCAACGATTATGTGATATGGATGATGATTGAATGACAATGTGATTTGGGAATTGGAAAGTGATCTGCGACCTTAGATGCATATTCCTTATGATGTCATCTCTACTTAACTGTTTATTGTTATTTGATGTGTTTATCCCTATTTGGTGAGTCTATTTCCGGCTTTAAAACTAGTGATTCTTAGGTATATATCTTCCTGCTTCGAAATAATTTTCGTATATATATATATATATATATATATATATATATATATATATATATATATATATATATATATATATATATATATATATATAATGTATTTCAACGCGTTGGAGTGGGTTACCAGCATCTCTCGCTGAACAGATATATTTGACTTTCAGGCACAACTGAGTAGACACTGGAGCGCGCTAGAGATTCGGAGCGTAGAGTAAATAGCTTCCCTTTCGACCTGCGTGCCATGTTTATGTATTGACATTATTGAGGATATTAGTTAGTTAGTCTTTGCACCTGAGTTCTCTAGCTCAGGTGTGGCATAGCACCCCGTACTCTTATGTTATGTTTTGGGGATTTAATGAGAATTTACCTTTATCATATAAGTCTTAAAAGTTTTAAAATTTCGGGGTGTTACACCACCCGTATGGTCCTTCCCACTTGATTGTCATTTTTCCTCCCTCGGTGGGTCGGCTAGCCGTCCTTTCCCTCAACACAAGATCCCCTACTTGGAGGTATCTGGTTTTGGCTCTTTTATCCTGATAGCGCTTGACAGCCTGCTGGTATTCGACCATCCGGGAATAAGCCACGTCTCGCCTTTCTTTCAAGAGATTCTTCTCAATTCGCAACATTTCTTCGTTGCCTTCATCATTGTACAGCAGGATGCGCCGGCTGGGCACTAAGAGTTCCGTCGGGTCTTTTGCCTCGAACCCATATGCCAAGGCAAAGGGGGTTTCGGTCGTAGCCCTTCGCGGGGTTGTTCGGTAAGCCCATAATATCTTTTCTAACTGCTCGACCCACGTGCCACCCAATTCTTCCAACTTCTTCCGCAGCCCGTCTAAGAGGGTGCGGTTCAGGTTCTCGATCTGTCCGTTGGCCTGGGGGTAGGCTACGGATACCTTGATGTGTCGTATACCATTCTGCACGCAGAAGGCCGCGAAGGCTCGATTATCAAACTGCCGTCCGTTATCCGTCACCAGCTGCTCGGGTAGCCCGAATCTGCGTATGATGTTTTTCCAAACGAAACAGCGCCATTGATACTCGGTGATAGTCACCAAGGGCTCTGCCTCTGCCCATTTAGTGAAATAGTCCAAGGCCGCTATACAAAAGCGCACTCGCCCGTGCGCCTGGGGGAGTGGCCGAAGCAGGTCGATGCCCCATATGGCGAATGGGATCGCCGTGGTGATTGGTGTATAGAAGGTCGTTGGTCGGGTGCTCTTTCTAGCGAACATTTGGCACACAGAGCATCTTAGCACTTCTTCGACGCAATCATTTATCATGGTTGGACAGTAATAGCCCTGAATGATGAGCTTTCTGGCCAAAGTGTTGGCGCCTTGGTGGGCCTCGCAGATCCCTCGATGGGCGGCAGCCATCACAGTCTTAGCCTCTTAGGGAGGTAGGCAACGCAACAGTGGCCCCCCAAAGGATCGTTTGTAGAGCAACCCATCCACCAACTCGTAGGAAGGAACCCTCCTTCTAATGCGATCAGCGTCTTCCTTTTTGCTGCGCAACTCTGCTTTTTCTTTGTATCTGACCATGTCCGCAAACCACGGTCAATCGGAGGAAGTCTCGTGGCTAGGAGGGGGAGTGGACACCCGGACAACTGTGCAAACCGTGATCACTTCGGTGCTCGGCTGTTCTATGACCTCGGTGCGACAAGCCATCGACAGGTGTGAAGTTGTACTTCCCGAAGCCAACTTAGATAGGATATTTGCCTCTGTATTCTCCGCTCGCGGGATGTGGGTAATCTCATAGGCTTCCAATTTATCTAACAATCCCTCGGCCACGTCCTTGTAGAGTACTAGCTTCTCCTCCCTGGTTGACCACTAGGCGGGAGTCCGTCTTTATGCGCACCCTGGCGGCATGGAGGTCATCCTCCCTGGTTGACCAATAGGCGAGAGTCCGTCTTTATGCGCACCCTGGCGGCATGGAGGGCGATGACTAAACGCAGTAGGGCTGGGCATTTCGGTTCGGTTTACCAGAACCGAACCGAATCGAAGCACTTCGGTTCGGTTCGGTTCGGTCCCAAACCGAAGTACCGATCGGTACTCGGTTTGGTTAAAACCCGAATCGAACCGAAGAACTGATCGGTTATTTTATTTTATTTTTTTTATTTTTTTATATAATAAATATATAGAATATACTTAGATGTCTTAAGTGAGGTTTGAACCCTTAACCACCAAGTTTGAAGTCAAGAGCTTTACCCATTAAGCTAAAGGCACATTTGTGTTAATATTTACATTTGTATGTTAATAAAGGTATATATTGTTTTATTAAATGTTGTAAACTTCAATTGTAATAGACAAAATTATCCCTACTACATTATTGTTAGACTAAAATACCTTTATACCGTTATAACACCGTTATTATTTAATTCTAAAACTTTCATAATTCTATCATTATTATCATACACCTATATCTAATTATCTATGATATCTTTTTCCTATTCTTTAATTATCATTTTATTAAAATCATCATATAATTAGTTTAATTGTTGATTATATTTTAATTAAATTTCTATGAATAGTAAATCATATATGTGTGTGTATATATATAGGCACGCACACGCACTAATATATGTGACCGGTTACTAGATTAGTAATATATATATTTTATTTATTTATTGTAAAAACAAAGTATAAATTATATCAAAATTGTTTACATTATTAATAAACAAAATATCAATTTTGTTTATCTTTATAGTTTTCAAATACGATGATTAAAATTTACTAATTTAAGGAATTGTGAAATTTAATTTGAACTATAATTTGTAATTACTTGCATTTATCAATTTTTTTTAATGTTGGGCATAAATTTTCGCGCATCACTCGTACAAAATGCTAGTATTATATATACATATTATAATAATTAATAATTTTAACTCCTCAAGTCCTCATATCTCAACTCTAAGTCGTAAGTCTCAACATTTAGCATTTTAATAATTCTTATTTTTCAAATATTAACTATAGATGGATGATTCTTTATATTGTCATCAACAAAACACTTCAAGTGGCACTCCAAGTAAGCCAACTGAACAATCGGGCAGGTAAAAAAGGAAACGTTTATTTAGTGGACTTCTACCAAAACCGAACCGAACTTTTCAAATCGAAACCGAAACCGAAACCGAACTCTTTTTTAAACCGAATGGTTTAATTTTTTTAAAACCGAAAAACCAAAAACGAAAAAAATCGAACCGAAACCCGAAGTGCCCAGCCCTAAAACGCAGCCCCCTGATAACTGCCTCGTACTCTGCCTCGTTATTCGAAGTCTGGAAATTGTACCTCAAGGCGTAGTACAGGTGGAATCCTTCCAGGGTTGTGATCATAACCCCACACCCGCAATGTTTGGAACCAGCAGCACCATCAGTATGTATTTCCCACCATTCCGCTGCTTCTAGGCCTTCAATCAATGGGCCCTCGACCGGGTAGGCGGAGCATTATACTATAAAGTCAGCTAAGGCTTGAGCCTTGATGGATGGTCGCGGGGCGTATTCGATCCCGTATTGGGTGAGCTCCATCGCCCACTTCAGTAGTCGTCCGGATGAGGTCGGGCTGCGCAGCACGCTGGCCAGGGGCAAGTCAGTCAGGACCCGGATTGTATGAGCTTGAAAGTAAGGCATGAACTTCCTGACCATCGTGACCAGGGCGAAAGCTACTTTCTCGAGAGGTGAATAATTGATCTTCGCGCCCTTTAGAGTCCGCCCAACGTAGTAGACTGGCAATTGAGCCTTTTCCCCTTCTCGCACTAGCACAGCTCCGACTACCTTATGGGAGGCGGCCAGATATAATAACAATGTTTCTCCCGCCTTAGGTTTCGACAGGAGGAGCGGAGCTAAGAATCGGCTGCCAAGCATTCTCCAGTCCACCGGAACCCGTCCTGCCTCTTCATAACTTCGAAGACGGGGAGGGCCCTATCGACAGACTTAGGCAAGAATCGGCTGAGGGCAGCCATCCGTCCTGTCAACTGCTGCATTTATTTGAGATTGCTGGGTGGTTTCATATCCAGGTCCAGGATGGCCCGCACTTTCTCCGAATTCGGTTCGATTTCTCGCCCGGTGACCATGTATCCTTGAAACTTTCATCCACGGACCGCAAACGCACACTTCTTGGGATTTAGCCTCAGGTTAAACTTCCTCATGATCTTAAAGCAATCCGTCAAGTCTCTCACGTGGTCCGTCTCTTCTTTGATTTTTACAAGCATGTCGTCCACGTAGGCGGCTATAGAGCTACCTATAAGCCCTTTGAACAAACGGGCCACCATCCGAGTGTAGGTGGCTACAGCATTTTGAGACCGAAAGGTATTACCTTGTAACAATACACCCCGTCCGGGGTGATAACGGCGGTCTTTTCCTCGTCCGATTCGTGCATGAATATCTGATGATACCCACGGAAGGCGTCCATGAAACAGAGCAGGGCGCAACCTGTCGTATCGTCGACTAACTGGTCGATCCGGGATAGAGGGAACGGATCCTTTGGGCACGCCTTCTTGAGGTCTGTGTAATCAACGCACATTCTCCACGTCGGCGGCTTGGGCACCAACACCACGTTGGCCAGCCAGCCGGTGTATTTAACCTCCCGAATTTGCCCGGTCGCTGGCAGTGTATCCACTTCTTTCTTTACAAATTCCCTGCGGTCATTTGACAGATGCCTCCTCTTTTGAGCCACGGGCTTGAGGCTGGGGTCGACTGCCAACCGATGAGTTATGATTGATCGATCGACTCCTGGCATGTCCTCGGGCCCCCATGCAAATAGTTCCTTATATTCCTTTAAGACTGTCATGACCGCCTGCCTCACATAGGTGGGCAAGCCCATCCCTATCCAGACTACTCTGTCGGGATGCTCATCCTCCATGATGATTTCCTCCAGTTCAACTGCCGGTGTCAAGCGCTCTGCTGGTCGGCCAGACATTTGGTGGTCGATAGTGTTCACCCGATCACAACTCTGACCAACCTTTTGGCAGGCCAGCAAGTAGCAACTACGAGCCGTTTTCTAATCACATCGCACCACTCTGACGCCAGTCGGTGTGCGAAACTTCATACACATATGCTTGATAGAGATTAAGGCTCCCAGATCCTCTATGCCAGGTCGGCCGAGGATAACATTGTGTACACACTCCAGAGCAACGACGACAAAATCCATTTCCAGTCTTCTCACCTGAGGCCAAGTGCCCAGCTCGACAGTCAAAGAGACACAACCTTCTGCCTCGACTGCGTCGCCAGTAAACCCAGCCAAGGCGGTCCTGACTGGTCGCATTTGCTCCCGAGGCAAGCTCAACTTCTGGAAGGCTTCCAGATATAGTATGTTGGCGCTGCTGCCCGTGTCGACCAACACACGTCGGGTGACTGACCCCTGGATGTCCATTGCGATAACTTGGGCGTCTCGGTGCGGCGCTGGGCCTCTGGGCAGGTCGTCCGTAAAGCCAATCGGCACTCTGCACATCATCTTATAGTCCGATTCCTGGAAGGCTATCGCACCCACGTATAACTGTCGGGCGCGTGCCTTCCAGGCTCTCGCAGAGTCACCTCCTTCGTGACCACCCACTATCATGTTTATTACCGGCTTGTGCCTCCAATTCCGTTCTCTGTCCTCCTCTCGCAAGGGTTGCTTGCCCTTGTCCACGGTCTTCGCTCCGTTCTGCTCAGTTGTCCCCTTCTGCCCGGTCGAGCCTGACCTACGCCACTGGTTAGGGGTAAATGGTTGGCCATGCTTAATGAGCGCCTTGATTTCTTCTTTCAAACCCTCGCACTTCTCCGTGGAATGATTGCTTGTGCGGTGGTACCGGCAATAGGGTGGGGGGGGGGGGGTTCGTACCGACCAGCTAGGGCTTATTTCCCGGCCGGATGGGCGGGGACGGAGGCAAAGGGGCGCGGACCTCGTGGACAGGCTGTGCCATCGGCCAGGGGGCAGGAGCTCCTAGTCGATCCATGATCCAGCGAGCTTTCACACGAGTACCGCCTTCCTCCGCTGCCCGCCCCTCGCGAAGGTTATCAGCTCGGGGTCTCTTGAAAGACACTTCCTGTTTGCGCTTTTTTCTTACTGCTTCTTCCGTGTTGGCCAGCTGATTGGCCCACTGGATGGCCTCTGCGTATGTTCCAGGATTTTTTTCCCGCAACCGGCTATAGTGCACGTCCGCTCTCAGGGACTCGATGAAAAACGTCAAGGCTGTCTGGTCATCCAGGCCATCTACTGCCTATGCCTCCTTCTGCCACTGCGCGATGTACTTGCGTAGGCTCTCCCCTTCGTTCTGGTGCACTCTGGCCAGGTCCGAGACAGACCGCTTAAGCTTCATGCTCCCCGCGAAGTGTGTCAGAAACTGGGTTGTCAGCTCCTCAAAGGTATTGATGGATCCCGGGGGGAGCCTGAGGAACCACATCTGAGCCGGCCCGGTTACTGTCGGGAAGAATGCCCGACAGATCATCGGAGCATCGTCCCCTATTACTTGCATCTTGGCCTAGAAGCTAACGACGTGGTCGCGCAGATCCCCAGTACCGTCATAAGTAGGATGATTGGGCAGCTTGAACCCGGCCGGTGCCCTGTAAGCCTGCACTTGCGCTGAGAAGGGTGAGGCGGTCAAGAGGCTGTCAGTGACCAACTTATCTCTCCCCTCCACCATCTGTGTGACAACCCAAAATTTAATTTTATAAATCCAATTTTAAGAAATTCCAAAATAGCCATTTTCACTCCATTCATTTTTTTTGACGTAAGTTGGTGTTTGAATAAATTATTTTGAGTTACATATTTAAATTAATTCAACACTGAAACTTATTTTAATTCCAAAATCCTAAATTTTCGGGTACTTCGTGTACCAAGTGTTTGTTTAGAAATCATTTTTGAAAAAATCTATTTTGACCCCAAACTATTTAAAATCACCTTTCTAGACTATGGTTCATGATGCAAGGTGAACCAAAATCTTTTCCTCCTCGTCTGATATTTCTATAACAACCACCAAATTACCATCTTGCCCTCCTCCAATCATTGAGTATAATCCTAGGGTTTTGCACCCTATAAAACCCACCTTATTCCCTCATTGATTCCCTGATCTCTTTCTTTGCCTCACCAAAGCTTTGTCTGCCAAGTAGAAGGAAGAACAACACAGTGGTGAATGAGGTGTTAGCTAAGTTGGGGGGAAGAAGAGATCCAAGCTAGGAGTGCAAACTACAAAGGTATAACCCCATGGATTCCCACCTTTAGTTTTGGCTTTGTGAAGCCTTGTTCTTAGGTAGAAATGAGTAGAAATGCTAGATTTTGATGTGTTTGAGCTAGGAAGTGATCTATTACTTGTGTATGATGTGTTGATAATATTTTGGATGAGTTGGAGTTGGCTGAGATTGTCTTGCAGATGAAAGAAGATCATCTGGTGCACAGACAGTGTGCACTAGATGAAGTAGCGGCCCTAGCCAACGGCCCATCAAGGGGACCGTTGGCTAGAGCCGTGGCCGGCCGGGCCTAGGGCACGGCCCTAGGAGAGGGCCGTTGCCTAGGTTCGGTAATTTAACGGCCTGAGGGGGCGGGCCTTGCTGAGCGCCGCCCCATGGTCCTTGAGTTATCTCTGTGCAGTGGCCGGGCCCTTGTGGCTCAGCTACGTGTCGTTTCGGGCCAGGTGTCACGGTCCCTTGTGGCTCGGTACCTCGGAGCCGTCTTGACGCACGTTTTGGTTTTGATTTCGTTGAATTTGGATTAGAAATGAGCATGTTATGGTGGATTTTTTGATGAAATTGCTTCACAGTGGTATGATTTGTGTTCACTGCCTTTGAGAATTGTTGTGTGATATCTTCTTGATTCCATTTATGAGATGAATAGAGGAGCATGATCACTTTGTGAGTAAGTTTTATTAGAAAATCATGACTAGATTGTGTTGTTTGATCAATGGAATTTGAAGCCTAATTTGATGATAGAAATGTACAGAGCATGTCTTTTTGCAACTAGTATGATTGTTTGTTCTTGAGAGTTCAATGTGGCATATATATAGATTTGAAGCATGTTGTACAGTAAATTGCATTCCAAGTAAATCATGTTTTAAAAGTGCATAAGTGGCCAACATGAGCCTAAGTATTATTTTCCAAAATCTCATTCCACGTAGAGCATCTTTGTCTTATCTTCGAGAATGAATTGAGAAGTATGTGCATGTCTTTTGCATAAGTTAAGTGTTGCATATATGAGATGCATGAGCGATAAATCTATATATATCTATGGTGAGGAAAACCTTGCTTTGGAGGACCCGTTTGGACTATGTTCTCTCGGATGAAAGTTATGGACATTGCGGTCCCAGTACATGTAACCCAGTGTATTCCCACGTTACGAGGTTGGAAACTGCCCGCCAGGCTTGGAATCCTGGTCAGGGGGTGTGCACGCTGATAGTTCGATACCTGATTCCACAGAGTTTTAGCATAGAACCAAGAGAGTGGTTCGGTGGACGAGATGAGTATTACGCCGGCTAGACGCCGTGCCCAAATAGGTTTGTTCACGCTACGGTGAAGTTCCTACCTCGTCCATTTGTAAAGAAAGCGAGTCATTGTGACTCTAAGAAAAGAAAGAAAGAAAGAAAGCGAGTCATTGCGACTCTAAGAAAAGAAAGAAAGCAAACGAGTCCTTGTGGCTCTAAGAAACCTCCACAGAAAAGTATTCTATTTTACAAACGAGTGTATGAGTATACGTATAGTATTACACGAGATTGCATTTGAGTATAGTATTGCACGAGATTGCATTTGAGTATAGTGTTGCACAAGATTGCATTTGAGTATAGTATTGCATGAGATTGCATAATGAGAATGATTAACCGAGTTTGTACATTGAGCATGATTTCTTAGTTGCATTTTGATGTCTTATATATCTAGTTTGCAAGATGAGAACTTGAAAGCATGAAGATAATTTCGTATTGATTGATGGTATGCAATTGTTTGTAAGCATGAGTTCATTATGATGAGTTTTGTTATGAGAAATATGTGTTGGAGTATTTATGTTGAAGAGCTATTTATAATTGAAGCATGCCTGTTGATATTATAGGTTACAAGCATATAGAAAGTCTGTGATGTATCTTAAGTTGTCTAAGTGTTGAGATTTCTTGATTGAGTTTGTGAACAAATGTTTTTCCAAAGTATATACTATAGTACTTTACAGGGTTGAGTGTGGTTATACTTAGCTTCTTGCTAACGGGTGTTTTCCTACTTGTCTACGTGTTGTTTTGCAAAACCCCTTTCAGGTGGGCCCAGCGTTGAGAGATGATCAAGTTAGACTAGTCTAGTAGATCTAGGAGTCTGAACTCTCTTTATTATTATGTTGTTCTTTTGATGGATTGTAGACTTTGACGTTTATGTTTAATGTTAGACCTCGGGATGTTTTTCCCCCAAATGACTTTACATTAAGTAATTCGAATGTTAGTATGGTTTAATGATTTAGTTCCATCATTAGCCCGTGCAATCACCGTGGAGAGGTGATTGTGGCAGTGACATTCCCACTAGTTTATTATTTAAGTTATTTATCCGCTGCTTAGTTTATCTTGATTTTGGTATTAGAACTGTAATTAGGTATAAGAAAAGTGGGTTGTTACAATCTGCCGCAGCTCCTGCACAACAGCGAGTAGACCGGCCATTTCGGGGTTCCCGGGGCCTGGCGGAGCGGATGAATCCTCCACCCCCTCCAAAGCTTTTTGCATCTGTCGTTCGACAAACCTCTTTTGGATAATGGCTCGTGGGTGCTCTCTAACTGACCGGGCGGGGAGGTGCTGCCCTGTCCGCTCGCCCAAGCGTTCCAGGACCGACTGCGCCGGGGCCGCGGGTTCGAGTCTGGAGTGCGCCGAGCGGTTTGCTTGTTGATCAACGGGTGGATGGTTCCCCGAGTGCTCTTAACGCTCGGGCTTTGCCTGGGGGTTCTCTGTAGGAACCAATCGTGCAGGTTGTTGAACCTCATCAAGGGGTGCCCGACCCTACCAGCACACATACGCATCAAAAGCTTGCGCAATTAATTCCGCGAAGTTGGCTTGGGCCTGAGTGGCAGGCGCTGGCGGGTTCACACCCGATGGTGGATGTGACACCCCGTAATCCAAAATCGATTAAGGGATTAATTAAGTAATTAATCCTAATTCAATTGGTATCTTAATTCCTAAAAATCCTGAAAATTCAATAGTCGGGACTAGTATTGACTAGTCAACCCCAAAGTCAAGGTTGTACCTTAAGCTTTGTAAGGAGTTCCCCTGTTCCCTTACACCTCTTTATGTTAGTAAGGGTATTCATGACTTTTCACCTTGTGTTAGTAATGCAAGCTAACCTAGTAGACAATCCTCATTTCTCTCCTTACACTTTCCAAACTTTAGCTCTACCTTCTCTCTAAAAAGGTAGATAGCTTTTCTTCCAAGCCAAGTTGAAGCTTTGTCAAATCTTCAAGAGTTGTCTCCAAGATTCTACCTTTCACACATTTGGGCATCTAAGAGGGTAAGATCTATGTTCATCTTGTGTTTTTAGTGTTTTCTTAGGTGTCATTTCTTAAAGATAGAATCTTTATGATCTTTTGGTGTGTTCTTGAAGTGGGTTTGGAAGGTGAGCCTTATTAGGAGCTTGGTGAAGTGTTAAGTGAAGGTTTTTGTCTACAAGAGGTAACCCATGCTCTACAAAATCTATTTTGCTTACCTATTTGATGATTCTTGGATTCTACATGTGTTTTGATATGAAATGTGAGTGTTTATGCATTGTCTTGTGAAAATGCATATCTAGAGCTTGTTATTAGGGTTCTTGTATGCCATTGCTTGGCTATTCCTTTTATTCAAGTCATTTTGTTGTATTTGGTGAGATTTGGAATGTTTTGGACTTGAATTTGACATTGGTGTTGAAAATCCCTGAAGGGATTATTTGGTGTACAGGTACGTACCCACGGGCGGAACAGCGGGTAGGCGTCCACCCGCCGCCCACCCCCGGGTACAAGTTGGACGTGGGTATGTACCCGCGGGCGAAACCACGGGTAGGGTCTACCCGTGGGTCCACCCGCGGGGAACATAATGGTGTTGTTTGGGGATTTGTTCCCCGTAATTCTTTTGACTCGGTATTTGGTCTTTTGACTTCATGTTGTTCTTTTGTGGAACTATTTGAGTGTCTTCTTGATGTTTCGTAAGTCTAGAACTATATGGTAGGAATCCATGTAGGTTTTGGTGTCTTGAATCGTGTTAAGTGTTCAACATTGTGTTTCGTTGAACCGTGATGAGTCTTGTGTGTTCTTCAGAACTACGTTTGGTTTACCCGTTTGATGAGCATGCTAGTTCGGTTTTTAAATGCTATCATGTGTGTTGTTTGTACCTTCCTATTGTTGATGATAACTTGTGTTATTCATCGTTGTTGTTGGACTGTGATCCATTCCTTGACTGAGTATGGTTTCATATCTTCGTTGTGATCCGTTGATTGATTCCTGTTGTGGTGTGATGTGTGTGTGTGTCTTTACCTGGATTGCACGATTAGTGGTATGGGACACTAGTCACCAAGGTATTGCAGTGGTCCTCGTGGTGGCCATGACGTGATTATGGAGTTTGTGACCTTTGTGTAAGGTTCACGTATTTCTTGGGTGGCATGTGTTGCCGTGTGTGTGATTGGTACCCTCGTATACTATGAAATCGGTGGTTCTGTTGGAGATATGTCGGAGAGGGGACGACGGTCCTCGGAGGAAAAAGGTTGGACTTGGCGTACAGGGGTCCTGGAGGTAAAGGTTGGAACTAGACATAAGGTTGAGGGTAGCCATAAGGTTGGAACCGGGCATAAGGAAGGCATATCAATTTGTGATGGGTGATGTCATGAAGGCTTGTGCAGCCGTTGTGGTGAGATCTCTTCTTGTGACGTGTGTTGTCACAAAGGCATGTGTTGCCTAGGCATGGGTTTCCATTTGTCGTGTCCTTATTCTTTTGAGTTGTGCATATCGGGTGTTAATATATTGTGTGATGATAGATTATACCTTGAGCCGTCCTTGTGAGTTGTTGTTGTCCTTTGTGGTCTTGGGATGTGTTCCCTTATCTTGTTGTGAGTGCTTTGAGTCTTGTGTTGACCTTTGCTCTTGGTTTTGAACTTATATATATGTATTCCGTTTCGCATATGACTTTACAAATGTATATCTTATCTATGTATGGTATTTCACATGTATTGGTGGGTTACCAGCATCATTCGTTGACCGGGCGTCGTCCCATCTTTTATGTGTTTCTTTCAGGTGATGTTTAGACGAGAGCGCGGTTTAGTGCCAGCTATTGTAGCTCCTTTCTTGTGTTTTGTGGCCTGTGAGCCAAGCATAGACTTAGTACTTGAACATGTATGGTTTAGATGTTGAATTCTGCAGATATTAGCCTATGCATTCTTCTCTGGATGAGCGTGGCATAACACCCCTTTTACTTCCAGTTTATATATTCCTCTTTCAGTCTTCCGTTGTGCTTGATGTTTTGTTTAGATATCTGCATATTTAAGGCTTTAAATAGCTTGGAAATTTAGGGGGTGTTTGTAACACCTCGAAATTTTGAAACTTTTAAAACTTATATAATAAAGGTAAATTCTCATTAAATCCCAAAACCAAACATAAGAGTGCGGGGTGCTATGCCACATCTGAGCTGGAGAACTCAGACGCACAGGCTAGACTAACTAAATATCCTCAAAGCAATGTCAATACATAATCATGGCACGCAGGCCGAAAGGGAAACTAGCTAAATCAACGCTTCAGATCTCTAGCGCGCTCCGGGGTCTACTCATCTATGACTGAAAACCAAATATATCTGTTCAGCGAATGATGCTGGTAACCCACTCCAGCGCGTTTGAAATACAATATATATATATATATATATATATATATATATATATATATATATATATATATATATATATATATATATATATATATATATATATATATATATATATATACACGAAAACCATTTTTAAGCAGGAAGAGATATACTTAGGGGACTCTAGCTGTAAAATCAGGGATAGACTCAGCAAGTAGGGGTAAGCACATTCAATCATGATAAACAGTTATATAGAGACAACATTATAAAGAACATGTATCTAAGGTCACAGATCACTTTCAAATCAATCATATCATCATCCAATCATCATTCATATCACACAAGCACACTTTGGTGGCGCCACGGGACCAATCGCATGCCCCGAACATGAGGGTTAGTGCATATAGCACTAACACGGCCCCGCAGCACCCTACCTCATACCGCAGCACGAAGGGAGTTGATCGCAACCAACCCTATAGACCGCTGACGAACTCAGCGGCGGATCACAGTCCTACACACCGCTGACGCGCTCAGTCGGTGGACTGTGATCCACTTTACAAGGGGGGACTTACGATCCTACACACCATTGACAGGCACAGTCGGTGGATCGTAGCGGATCAAGCCCTACACACCGCTGAGAGACTCAGTCGGTGGGCGATGATCCTCGGAGACTACGACCCTACACACCGCTGGCCCATCACTCGGTGGTTCGCAGCCAGCCGTAGCCCTACACACCGCCTGATTACTCAGGTCGGTGGACTGCAGCCTTCATCGGGCTTATTGGCCCTACACACCGCCTAGTGCGTCCAGGTCGGTGGGTCATAGCACCCGAGGCCCATGTGGACCGCAGCCCAAGAAGTGAATCACTGACCGCAGCCAGGAGGATGAACCGCAGCTCATAAGTAACCAAACAGTGGACCGCAGCCCTATATAATATTTATATACCTGACCGATCGCAACCGGCCTAGTTAACAGTTCGGATGGTTCTCAACCCATCCAACTGCCCGTATAGCCAATTTGATCGCAACCAAATTGAGGAATCATGCATCACGTAACACATAATAGCATATAATAGCACAATTGGAAAGGGGGAGACACATAAATAAGCTTACGTGTGATCATTCACATACTAAGAATAATCCTAAGGGGTTCATACGACTTCCACCTAGGCCAATGGGTTACCGATTCAACTAGCATGCAATTCCTAGACTCTTTTATCCTACGAACGGTACCCGAAACATCAAACTAGACTCAAGCACGACAAACGGGGTCCGTTGGGACACCACGGGGAACGGGGAACATCAAACGGGGAAGCCAAAGATCCGGGGTGGGTGACAAACCAGTGGGTAGCCGGTGGGTGGAGGGCCACCCGTCGGCTGCCCGCCAGCGACAACTTCCGGGCAGCGGGTGCCCGGCGGGCAGACGGCTGCCCGCTGCCTGGCGGTCTCACTTTGGGCAACGGGTAGGTGGCGGGTACCCCTACCCCCACCTAGCCCCCACTGACTCTTTTATCAAAGATGCGTCCTGGGATCCTTCGTGGAACCCGAAACCATGCTTAGACACTTTTAAACGCAATTAACGACACCACATAGGCATTTAATGGATCGAAAGCAAGAATCATATTGAACACCTCCTAACATGACTTCTAGACACGAACAACACCCGAACATGCAAATTCCCACCCAAATATAAATCAAGAACATCACAATATCAATTCTCAATCCAACCTTGGGCTCTAATCCCACCCAAATCATCAAAATCATATTTTATTTTCATTATCAAGAACCATCAAGGTTTATCAAGAATCATCACATAAATATCAAGAACCTCTTTTTAACATCAAGATCATCAAGATTACTCATAAAATCATCACATCAATCAATCAAGATTATATCACAAATATCATAAGGAAATTCATCAAGACACACGTATAGAATAGGGAGCCAAAGAAGAAGATTATAGCAAGGAAAATAGGTTTTGTTGAGACATGGGTTACCTCTTAGCCTTAATTAATCCTCCCTTGGCTATTAAGGTTCTTGCCTAAGATTTCCATCTGTTTGATCTCCCTAGGCTTGGTGGTGGGGAGTCCCTTGGGAATTCTTGTGTGGTGATATCTATTGTGGTGTGACTTCTAGGTGCCTCCTATATATATATATATATATATATATATATATATATATATATATATATATATATATATATATATATATATATATATCTAGGAGTCCTAAGTAGGGTCTGAATGGTATGCGTTTACTAATTCTATTCCTTATAGGACTAAGGGCTTGGCTTAGGGATAAGGGTCCATGGTCCATGGTGGACCATATTAATTAATTAAAGGGAATCTTAACCAAATTAAATCCTTTTTAATTATTATTAACGGGATTAATTAAATAATTAATTCGGGATTAAAGGCCGTAACACGGGGTGTTACATTGTTACAGTGCAGGGGTTGGCACGACAGTACGCGCAGTATGTGTAGCCGACTGTTCCCCGAAAGCGCGACGATTTAGCTGCTCCCTTATATCACCGGCGGGAGCGCGGCTGCCGGCGAGCAATTCCGGTGGATTCACAACAATTGTCACATGTCCATTGGCCGGCGGGACGGCGGCGTTGGGACCGGTGTTGCGATTACTTCATCTCGTACGTGCCATCAGTAAAGCTTGGAAACGGGACCTTTAGTTTTGATCCCCACGGACGGTGCCAATGTTGGTTTGTACAACCTTGATGGCTACTCAGTAGGCCCAACACTACTAAAAAGAGAGTAGAGATTTTTTTTTGTGAGATAATGAGATCAAAGATAAAGTAATAGAGAGAGAATAATGCGATGTTATTTCTCTTAGGGTTTTTGCCCTCAAAGTGCCGACCAAAAGTCATTTACATGATGATCCCAATTTCCAAGGGGATATTTATACATAGATGCGGAGTTCGTATATGGTAAGTAGGGTTGACGTGCTGTCAACTTACTGCATTTTTCGTATGAACTAATTAAAGAAGATGCCTAATGAGCGAAGATCGCTTCCGTAGAATCCGCTCAACGCGTTACTGGGTGTGTGCCCAGTCAGGAATGGTCCCGGCTGCTCAGGGCGCCCTTCTGAGTCCTTACTTTCAGATAATGGCATCCCATCTGTAGAGCCAGGTCGCCCGACCGGGTCTCGGAAAAGTGTTCGATCAGGGACGCACGGCCCGTGTGGCCTGGTCGCCTGTCCAAACCCCTAGTTGTTCAGCTGGAAACACGCCGACCATCGTAACTGGTCGCCGAACCATATTTCATCTGGGAGCCTGCCCGGGGACACGCCGGTTGGCGGGCTAGCCGCTTAGGAGCGCTCGGCGGCCACCGTAAGGCGCTTCGCATCGTGGCTGGGAAGTCCCTGGCGATCTCCCCCCTGCTAAGTAGTGAGCCATCTCTTGGTCTGGATGCCTTGTCTGGCCTCCTATCCAGGCGGCGGATGTGGGGTATCTATCATTGGTAATTCTAAGTTTACAAATGCAAGATAATATAGTCAATAAAATAATTGTATGAGTATAGTTGAAACCAAATACGGGACCTAAGTGAGAGCAAATAAAAATTAAAGCATAAAATATTAAATATATACTAATATTGTTTGAGGAGATTCCGGTGGTTAGGGTTCTATTAAGACTTTAATATTAGAATTAGATTAATGTTGTAGTTATAATTCTATATTAGACTTTAATATTAGAATTAGACTAACGATGAATTAACGGTACTTAATGAAAAAGTTAACAGATCGGATAATCATATAATTAAGGATAAATTAGGAAATCTCAAGGAAAAATTAAAATCTGAACAATCTGAACTATTCATTTGATTTAATAATTTGACAGTCATTTTTTCTACCCAATGTTTATAATTAAATAAATATTTGAAAGTATATAAATGCAAGATTATATATGAGAAGTTCAACATAAGTAATTTAATGTCTAATTTGTTTATTTAAATATATAATTCATAGTATATGAATACAATGTAATATAGGAGGTTCGTTATAATTGTTACTTAACTTTTTTTAAATAGTAACCAAGTATTTTTGTTGCAAAGGGTTCTAATATATTTAATGACTGCACATATATATATACAAGATCAATGAACGAATCAACGGTACCAGTCCTTTAGGTGTTTTGCTCAGTATTCATTTAGTTCAACCATTATTGTTGAATAAATTATTATGGATAAAGAAATTCATAATTTAAGGAATTTAGATGTAGTAAAAATTTAAAATTTTTAATTATAATGTAACACAAAAATATTGGACGATTGGTAAATATGATGTAACCCAAAGATTAAAATGCTAAAGAAAGTGTTTTGGTTATTCAATAGTTTGAAGCAACAATTTGTCCAAATCACTGAAAATACAAACATTGCAATTTACAATATTTTCACTTAACTTTTTTAGAATGATTTTCCCCAAAACACATTTATATTTAAAAAAAAAAAACTATTATTAAAGCAATTATTATTATTATTATTATTATTATTATTATTATTATTATTATTATTATTATTATTATTATTATTATTATTATTATTATTATTATTATTATTATTATTATATGTATACCCTTAGGTCATTTTAAATGTTAATTTAAACAGCTAATTTTTTTCAAATATCTTTTTACCCACCGTTGATATAATTCGCTGGTCAAATCTGCTAACGTTAACCACTAACTGCTGATTGTCAAACAAGGACATTGCGAGGTAATTTCTCACTTCAATTTGTTGTGTGATTTGAATACTCTCTTTGTCAATAAATCTCTCAAGTAGTTAATATAATTGGCTTTATTAATTTAATTTTCTTAAATTTTTTTATGGTATTAATAAAATACTTGGTAAATAAATATATAGCATTATTTTATATTATAACTTTGATATTTAATTAAAAATAGTGCACAAAAAAAGATAATAGATAATATAGTGAATATAATCCATTGATGAATTTTTTTTTTTTTTTTTTTTTTGAAAGCTACTGGTTCTATTACATTGATGAATTTGAATGTAAAGAATTTTTATATTGGAGAAAAATAAAGACAATATAACTAATGACATTTTTTCTCTTAATTAATTTATTGATAATGAACAATTTTTTTTAATAAAGACATTGTAGGGACAATGTAGCGAATATAATCAATGGATGAATTTGAATTTTGAATGTAACGAATTTTTATATTGGAGAAAAATAAAGACAATATAACTAATGAAATTATTTCTCTTATTTATTTATTTTTTTTTTGAATTCTTATTTCTCTTATTTAATTTATTGATAATGAATAAATTTTTTTTTGAATAAAGACATTGTAGACACATAATTCTAAATTAAAGAAATGCATATGTATTATTTTTTGTTGTAGCTACTAAATTTTTATTTAATTTAATAAGAGCAAAATAGAGTACTAATTATGCCAACTTTGATTGGGATGTGGTTTGAACCTAAGACGTTTCTTATTGAAATCAATGAGTAAGTTAACGGTGAACTAATAGAAATTAACGGAAAAGATAATATTTAATGGAAAAGTTAACGGATAATCATATTCATTAAGGATAAATTAGGAAATCTCAAGGAAAAAATAAAATCTGATTAATCTCAACCATTCATTTGATTAAAAAATTTGACCGACATTTTTTCTATCCATTATATGCTTAACTCTCTTGGGCTCTTATTAGTATAGTATAGTAGATTGAAAAATAGAGTAAAGAGTAACAAATTAAATAATCGAAATAAATGCACTCTTACTCTCAAATTTTGGTCTCGTATTTATCAAACAATGTGATTCTCCATGTCATATAATATATCATATTGTGAATGTATTAAACTTTTCTTGTTTGACAACTCTAGCAACATTATGACTATTATTGGAGCCTTTTACTTGTTGAACTAAACATTGCTCTTTTATTTTTGTTTTTTTGTGAAAGGAAATTATGGAGTAAATTTTTGTTCTAAATGCTCCCAAAAAAATTATTAGCATATCGAGTGACTTTTTGTTCTAAAGATGAGAACTATAATGAATTGTATTAACAGTAATAGTTTACAAGAGTACAAGACCTAGGTATATATACAAGAGGAGATAGAGGGAGACTAGGATTGAGAATCATAAGTAGACTAAAATACATAGATAGAGTCCTAATACTCCCCCTCAAGTACAGGGTACAGACGTGACTTGTAACTTGTCTCTAAGAAAAGAAAACCTAGGACCTGCTAGAGCTTTTGTAAATATATCTGGAAGTTGATCTTTGGTGGAGATAAAGTTGACTTGAATCTCTCATCTGGCAACTCTGTCTCTCACAAAATGATAGTCAATCTCAACATGCTTAGTACGAGCATGAAAAATAGGATTAGCACACATATATGTAGCACCAAGATTATCACACCATAGTTTCGGAACAAATATCCCAGTGACGCCGATTTCACGCAATAGGGAGAGAACCCAAATTACTTCAGCACAAACATCAGCTAAACCCTTGTATTCAGCCTCCGTGAGGATCTTGCCACAGTTCTTTGCTTTTTGCACACCCAAGATACAAGATTTGACCCAATAAAGACAGCATACCCACTGGTTGACTTACAATCCTCAGGGCAGCCAGCCAGTCTGAGTCAGAGAAGGCATGTAGTTCTCTGGATGCAGATTTTCGGATACGTAAACCATAAGATAGAGTCCCTTTGACATACCTCAATACACGTTTTGCTTGTTCCCAATGGGTTACTGTAGGAGCATGCATGTGTTGACAAAGTTGATTGACTGCAAAAGATAAATCTGGTCTGGTGATGGTGAGATACTGAAGGGCTCCAGCCAGACTTCGATATTGTGTGTAGGATCATCATATAAATCTGTAGAGTGAGCAAGAGATTTCGAAACAGGAATCGGAGTAGAGGTTTACAATCAAACATACCACCACGTTTCAAAATATCCAGCATATATCGTTGTTGAGATAAAAGGATTTCATCATTGCATTTAATGGTTTCAATACCAAGAAAGAAACCTAGTTCACCGAGATCCCTAATCTTGAAAGTATAAGATAATTTAGATAATAAATAACTTACAAGATTCGGATCACTGCCCATTATCAGAATGTCATCAACATAGATAAGAAGATAGACATAAGTGGAATTTTGGGAGTAATAAAATAGTGATTTTCTGTTTTCGATGCCTGGAATCTAACAGATAATAAAAAGGCATGAAGACGGTTAAACCAGGCTCTTGGAGCCTGTTTCAACCCATACAGTGATCTCTTTAGCAAGCAAACATGATCAGGAAATTGAGCATCAATATATCTAGGTGGTTGTCGCATGTAAACAGTTTCAGTCAAATTCCCATTAAGAAAAACATTATGAACATCTAGCTGTCTCACAGTCCAACCAGAAGATATAGCCAAAGAGAGAAGTAACCTGACAGTGGTGGGTTTTACAACTGGATTGAATGTGTCAAAAAATATTGACCGGGAACCTGATTAAACCCCTTTGCGACCAACCTGGCTTTGTATCTCTCAATCGAACCATCTGCTTTCCTTTTGGTTCGAAAAACCCATTTACATCCAATCACATTTTGATCATGTTTAGACGGAACCAGACACCATGTCTGATTCTATAACAAAGCATTAAATTCCTCATCCATACCCTGGCACCATTCCAAGTGTTTGACAGCCTGTGTGTAACAAGTTGGATCAGTGGAGCAAACCTGAGCTGTCAAGATCATAGGAGGTGCGCGGGACCGGCTTCGTGTTTCCATGTCATGAGTATGGATATTTGGCCGAGTCGACCGTCCCCGTGGACGAGTAGTCACCATGGCAGTCTGCTAGGTTGTCTCGGCTTCACTGGGTTCTGCCGGCAGTGTTGCGTCATTCGGCTCAGGCACTGCTGGCAGCTGTGGTTTGGTCTGAACCGGTGCGGCTTGCTGTGCTGGTTTGGACTAAATATGAGTATCGGGATTGGTCACCATGGGATGAAGGATAGATGCAACCCACAGTTTATCATGAGAATCTGAGATTTTCTGCACAGAGATTTTAGTAGCAAAAGGAAAAACTGCTTCATCAAATCTGACATGCCTGCACACGAACACCTTATTAGTATGTAAGTCCATACATCTATATACCCCCTAAAAGACTCAGGATAACCAAGAAAGACACATGTGGAGGATCTATAAGACATTTGGTGACGATTATAGGGACAAAGATGAGGATAACACACACAACCAAAGATACGAAGAAATGAGTATGAAGGAGGGGATTTATTCAACAAGGAGTGAGGAATGGAGTTATTTAAGATAGCAAATGGCATTCTGTTAATTAAATAAATTGTAGTTTCAAATGCAAAATCTCAAACTCTGGATGAAACAGATGCACGAGCCATGAGAGTGAGACCGGTTTCGACAATGTGTCGGTGTTTTCTCTCGACTCGGCCGTTTTGTTTATGAGTATATGCACACGACTGTCTATGATGGATCCCTAATTTTGTGAGAGAGGAATGCAACTTTTTGTATTCAACACCTAAATCAGATTGGATAGATTTGATCTTACGATTAAAGAGTCTTTCAACAAGAACACGAAATTTGTCATATATATCATAGAGATCATATTTCTATTTCATGGGAAAATACCAAGTATACCGAGAAAAATCATCAACAAACAGAACAAAGTATCTATAACCATCAAAAGATAAGAGATGAGTTGGACCCCAAATATCAGTATAGATTAAATCAAGAATATTGGAACTAGAAGTATCAACACGTGGTAAAGGAAAACGAGAAGATTTACCCATTTGGCACGCATTACATAAGCTAGAATTACAACGAATAGTACTACTAAACCCACTAACCAAACAAAAGGGAAGAATACAACTAAGAACACGATGGTGTGGATGTCCCAAACGATCATGCCAGACAGACGGTGACGCACGAGCTGAAAGAAACGCGGAAGGTGATGAAGTAGGAACTGGTAGTTTGTATAACCCACCAGAATTATTGCCCCGAAGAAGAATCTCCTTGGTGTTGATATCCTTCACAACAAAAAAAAAAAGGATGGGTGAAACTCAAAATATACTTTATTATCAGCAGCAAATTTTTGAATCGACAATAAAGAGGTAGATAAAGTGCGAACATGCAGTATATTAGACAAATGAAACGACCTAGAGGGGGTATTAATGGATGCATGCATGACCAATATGACTAATAGGCAAATATGTATCATCACCTGTGTCTCATAACCATTGTATTCGTCCGAGATAGAGAGTGCTGCTATATCTAGAGTTGCATGATTCGTTGCACCTGTATTTGGGAACCAAGTATGAGAGTCCGGTAACGAATCTGAAGGAGCTCCCTGATAAATTATATTGGCCTGTGGATCCTGGTCATACCGTTTGTAACACGTGGTCGCGGTGTGCCCTAGAATCCCACAAAGTTGACACTTAGGTTGACGATTGCCGTTTCTACCTCCACAGCCACGACCACCATTGCCGCGACGGCCGCCACCACCGCCTTGGGATTGCCCAGACTGACCACCGGACTGCCCGGAGCCACGCCCGCCGCCCCGCAATGAGCCACCCTTACTGCGATGCTGCTGCCCAGATTTTTGGATGGAGAAAGCCGTCTGTGATGAGTTCGGTCCCCCACCACCGGCAACGAATTCCTCGGCGCCGAGAATGTCCGAGAGCTCGTGTAGGGTAAACGGTGTGTTACGGACGTTTAGAGAAGACACGAGACCTCAGAATTCAGGCCGTAACCCCTTGAAAACGTATAGATTTCGTTCTTCAAGAGGGACATGCCGACTAGCGAGAGTAAGATCTTCTATGAGAACTTGAGCTCGGCCAATATAATCTGCAATAGAGGCATCACCCTGCTAAGAGTTTGGAGCTGCCCGAAGAGGTTCAACGAGCGAGACTGCGATGATGAAGCCAGGGCAGAGGTAATGGTTGTCCAAACCGCACAGCCCGTGTGATGCTCAATCGCCAAGGGCATAACTTCATCAGATAAAGAGGACATGAGCATGGAGAGGAGTGCTTGATCCTGACGAACCCATGCGGGGCGGTCAGGGTTCGGCCGCGGCAACGCCCCTTCCTCACCGGTCGAAATCATGGCCGGTGGACAAGGGTTTGATCCATCAATGAAACCCATTAGATCATGTCCATTGAGAAAAGGAACAACCTGAGCTCGCCAGAATAGGAAGTTCCGATAGGTCAGCTTGACGCTAATAAATTGGTGAGCGGTGGACAGGGTGGTCACGGTGGCAATGACTGATGAGATAACAGCATTGGAAATGGTCTATTCGGAGGAACTGACAGAACCGTCGGCCATGGGAAATAAACCCTAGCTAGCTGATACCAGATGAGAACTGTAATGAATTGTATTAACAATAATTAGTTTACAAGAGTACAGGACCTAGGTATATATATAAGAGGAGATAGAGGGAGACTAGGATTGGGAATCATAAGTAGACTCAAAATCATCAGTAGCGGCAGTGAGCACCGGCCACAGACATTTGGTCCTGTCTACCGTGAAAAAAGTAAAAAATATGTTCACTTGTATACTTATTTAATTTGAAAAACAGAGTAGAGAGTAACAAATTAAATAATCAAAATAAATGCACTCTTGCTTTCAAATTTTGGTCTCGTATTTATCAAACAATGTGATCATCCATGTCATATAATATATCATGTTGTGAATGTATTAAACTCTTCTTGTTTGATAACTCTAGCAACATTATGACTATCATATTGGAGCTTTTTGCTTGTTGAACTAAAAATTACTGTTTTATTTTTGTATTTTGTGAAAGGAAATTATCGATAATTTTTTGTTCTAAATTCCCCCCACCCCCCCCCCCCCCCCCCAAATTATAAGAATATTGAGTAACTTTTTGTTCTAAATCCAAAAGAAAAAAAAAACTCTTATAAGAATATTCATATTTGTAAAATTCTCTTCAATGTTAAAAAAAAAAAAACAAAATTTATACGTGAATTAATTATTATTCTTATATAAAACATTATTGTTAAGAGTTAAACTCAAGACCTCCCACTTACTAAACAGGTGCTCTAACCAACTAAGCTATAAAAGCTCTATACTAAATTATTATTTAGAACATTTTAATATAATTTTGTGCGATATTCATGGACTAACGCCTAATGAGTATGGATGACTACCCTTGCGCATCATGAAGGTCAGCATCCAAAACCAAGCTAGGCATATGCATATTGATGGTATACGAACTTTCAGAAGGTTTATGTTGGCAAGCGGCGCAACGAAGATGATGGATGAGGGAACTTGGCGGAGTATAGTAAATGGTAAACAACCAAGTCATTCGAATGGACATGAAAGGGCATGACCGGAGGAGTTGGACCAACCATATCAAAACTCGACTGGGCATAAGAGGCACTCTGGTTTGTGTGTTGGATGAGAGGGTTAGTCAGTCTACCTTAAGAGGTTGAGCAACTAAGTCAGTTAGGCAGTTAGAGCAAGCAACACGGTTGGCAAGATCAGTTCGGATAGAAGGGCAGAGCGGATGCGTTAACCAGTATTGAAAGAGTTGAGAAGGACGAACCATGTAGCGGAGGGAGTCGCTCGGAAAGGGCATTGAGAAGAGTAATATGAGAACTCGGCCGGAGAGGAGTAATGAGGTAATCAGTGCGAAGTTACTAACAATGATGAGATCATTTATTGTGGAAGGCGATTCGTCGCGAAGGAAATAGAAAACAAGCATAAACTCTCATGATTGCTGCTTTAATTGAGGATGCTTCATTTTTTTTTTTCAATCCCAAAACACAACCACTATCATTTTTCAATAATGTTTCAACAATCAGTTAATGGACATTGTCAAAGTAACACAGAAGATAAGAGAAAACCGCTACTAGCAGATCCTGAGTTTATAACAACGCCTTATTTTTTTTTAAATTAATTTTCATTGATTCGAGTCATTGATCTAGATTTGATCAACGGCTCAGATTAAACCGCATGTTCGCACCTGAGCAAGTTTCCGCACCAGATCTCATCCTTAAATATATATATATATATATATATATATATATATATATATATATATATATATATATATATATATATATATATATATATATATATATATATATGGGAGTTCACGTGCGGCAACGTTGTTAGGTGCGATGGTGCGGTCAATTGCAGGTCATTAGATTAGATAAATCCAATGAATCGCTTCTCCAATATTTTCGCGCACGTTCTCACCCTACGCGAACTGCAAGGCTAAAGTCGTCATTGGGCATCAGAATAGGGAAAATCATAGTGGTGTGTGTTTTACGTTCATTATTGGTGCATTATTAACCTTACTCTGCTGTATTTGTGAATTCGTGTTGGTGCCAAGTTCAGGTGCGGCCGCACTAATAGTTATAAAAAATATACACCATCCATGTTAGAAAATACACACCAAAAAAACATGCACAAATTAGGTATGCAACACGAGGACGCATCATCTGGTATGAATAAAAGCATCGCACAGTGTTCGGAAATACACCATTGGGGGTGGTGAGTTATATGGTGTATTTTTTGGGTGTGTTGTGTATTTTTTTTGGTGTATTTGAGCATTTCACTGTTGTGTTCTTTCCTAACACTATTGGTGCCTTTTGCTAACACTGTTGGTGTATTCTGTCAAGCGACCGCTATAAATGACCACTATAATTACCATAAAACCCCCTCTTACCAAAAAACGCTTAAATCTTCAAATCTTCAGTAATTAGCCACTGTCGTTAGATTGAGAAACTTTGACGATAGAGATAAGGCCACACCGCCGCACCTAACAACACTGCCGCATATGAGCCTTATTATATATATATATATATATATATATATATATATATATATATATATATATATATATATATATATATATATATATATAGAGTTGCACTCGGGTGCGAACGGCTCGCCCAGGCGCGAAATAGGAATGGATTCTGTTCGTCCACGTGTCCAGATCTAATGGATGAGAAACACTGATTTTTTTAAAAAATGCGGTGGTATTTTCGTAAATAATTGAACATCGAAGTGCAAGTAAAATGTATTACAAGTGCATGTAAAATGTATTATAGGTGCAAGTAAAAATTTACACTGAGCATCAATACTTAGTTGCACTTATAGTTCTAAGTAGTTGCACCTATAGTTCTAAGTAGTTGCACAAATAGGTATAAGTAGTTGCATCTAGGTGTATGAATGTTTGCGAGTGGTTTTTAGGAGTATTACTACCCGCTGAACTCAGATCAATGAATGTTAACAAGACAAAATTACATGCACTTATAGGTGAAAGTAGGTGCACATATAGTTATAAGTAGTTGCACCTATAGTTATAAATAGTTGCACATATAGTTATAAGCACACCCAGGTGCATGAATGGTTGCGGAAAGTAAATGCTAACAAGGCAAAATTACATGCACTTATAGGTGAAAATAGGTGCACTTATAAGAGATTTTACTTGCACTTCGATGTTCAATTATTTACGAAAATGCCACCGCATTTTTTTTAAGTTATTAGATCTGGACACGTGTCACGCGCTGATTCGTTCGCATTTCCTTCCTGGGCACTTATTCGCACCTGAGTGCGTCCATATATATATATATATATATATATATATATATATATATATATATATATATATATATATATATATATATATATATATATATATATATATATATGTTAGGAATAAATTGTAATAGATTTTGATAAGCCATATTGTAATTCGTAGATCCCCAATTTTATTTTATTAGACTAGTCGAGTCTTAGACCAAGAAAGGGAAAAATAAATTCATTAGTTGAGGAAATGGATGAAGAAGATATCAAGCCAAAAATCAAGAATTTGTCAAGAGAAAATGGCAAACAGAAGAGGAAGATGTATGCGTATGAAATTTGAGAAAATCCCTCAAGAAATCCCGAAGAAGAAAGAACGTGACTAGAAGTTTGCATGAAGCTATCTTGAAGATCAAGCATCTATGGAAACAAAGGAGTACACCAAGTGGAACAAGAAGATAACCAATAGGCTGTACGGATGAGATGGTAGAAGCTTGAAATATTATGTGCAAGGGTACAGGTTTGAATTTCACATCCCACATATTTTAAAGAAGCCAAGTTAAAATTCCATCTGATCAAGTAAGAGGCGATGGTTTGGCCGAAGGGATACAATTTGCAAGTCAATGGGATGAGATTTCCAATTTGACTATGGGATGAGATTTCAAGGGATGCAATTTGCAAAGTCAAAGGGAGATGGTTTGGCCGAAGGGATACAATTTGCAAGTCAATGGGATGAGATTTCCAATTTGACTATGGGATGAGATTTCAAGGGATGCAATTTGCAAAGTCAAAGGGAATGAGATTTCACTAAGGGATGAAGTTTACAAGTGAAGGGATGCAGTTTCACAAATTGGAACCCCGGAAATTGAAATAGGGATGCAATTTCATCAGAAGAAGGGATGCAGTTTCACAAATTGGAACCCCGGAAATTGAAATAGGGATGCAATTTCATCAGAAGAATTGAAGTTCAAATTGGTACAGGGAAATCAATTTGAAGGATGAGATTTACAAGGCTTCAATTCAATTGGAGATATAGATTGCAAGGGATGAGATTGCAATTCCAAATCAAGTAATGGATGAGAATTCAATTGACAAATCTAGCAGGATAGAGATTTCATTTCCCAAAATAGAAAGGGATTAAGTTTCACAAGGGAAGAGATTTCCAAGTCAATTGAAGAGATGAAGTCTGGAAGCAGTATACAGACCCAGATACACGAAAAACAGAGGAAGATATTAGAAGAAGTTGCAGTAGCAAAAATACTAGTCTAACTAGTAAGGGATTATATTGGAGAATATATTTTGAAGATAAAAATCCCAAGAGGCATGATCTACACCAGATGGAGATTCATGGGACGCCATTTTTGCTGAAACCTCAAGCTCAATTTGAAATATCTGACAAGATCTGCAACGTTATCTTATCTTCTGACAAAAGGCTATACAGCTAAGCAAAATTCGAAAATGAGACCGTTTCTTTCCAATGGACGGATTCTCATTACCAGCTATAAAAGGATGAAGATTGAAGCTTTGGAAAGAAGAAGCAAGAACGCAATAGAGCAAGAATACAGAGCTAAATAGAGCATACAAAATTCAAAGAAAGCTTTCCATCTCAGGAGCTTAAATTGATATATCTTTTGTGAGATAAACACTCAGAGTGATACAGAGCTTAGAAAAGAAATATCCAAGAGTGTTAAAATCTTCATCAACTTCAAGAGACTCAGCGCACCATTGAAGATCATCTACAGAGTCTCAAAGTTGGAATCAAGGCAAAACTTGTTTTTGGAGCAAAACAAGGGAAAGGAGGAAAGTAACACGGAGTTGTGAAATCCTGGATTGTCACACGGAGCTGTGAGATCCGAAGCAGCAGTGTTGGGAAGACATTGGGCGTGATTGGTGTGGGCTTGGTGATCAAAGCACCAGATCACGGAAGATACGTTTCTACCGGATCGTAGAAGACGGGGGGAAAGTAGCACGGAGTTGTGAAATCCTGGGAAAGTAACGCAGCGACGTGAAACCCGAAGCAGCAGTGTTGAAGGCACTGGGCGTGATTAGTGTGGGCTTGGTGATCAAAGCACTAGATCACGGAATTCATTGTATCTTGGAACCAAGAAGTGGTGGATATAGTGAATTGGCTCTTTGAGAAGAGCAAGTGGAGTAGGAGGATTACATCACCTCGCGAACCACTATAAATTGCCTTGTGTTCTTTACTGCTTTCTTTACTTACTGCTCTTACTTGCTTCTCACGTCAATAATCTTGACACGATCTACACACACACCGTATCGTTTATTTAATTTCGCTGTGCACCGGACTCTAACAATCTAGTTAAGAGTCTTGGTTTATCTCTAGCTTACCAATTGTTATATTGTGCAAAAAGTTTGAAAGTCTATTCACCCCCCCCCCCCCCTCTAGAGTTTCACCTTACCTCTTTTGGGACCAACAATTGGTATCAGAGCCGGTGCCTATCCGAGTCAGAATTTGTCTCTAATCGATACCAACAATTAGTATCAAGAGCAGGTTGCCTAATTGGGTCAACCTTGTTTCTGACTGCTAGGCAGATCCATCTTACCCAGTGTGTGTAAATTGGGTTATTTGTCTCTCGTATCCACCGAGAAGATGAATAAAGATTTAGCTCAAAATCTATTATTCTCGTTTGATAAATTTGATGATTGGAAAGTTCGTATGCAGGTTCATCTATCAGCTTTACACGATGAAATGTGGGAAGTTATTTCCACTGGCCCGATCGAAATATTGAAAGTAAATACGGCTTTTCTTCTATCACCGGATGCTCAACAATTCGTACCAAAGCCAAAACCGGAGTGGACGCCGGATGATAGAAAGAGGAACAATCTTGACAACATTGCCAAAGATATTCTGTTCAAAGCCATTGATGATACAATATTCCCAAAGGTTCGAAAATGTACAAGTGCAAAAGAAATTTGGGATACTCTCATCAAGATCGGAGAAGGAGATGAACAAGAGAAAGATAACAAGCTCACAATTGCTATGAAGAAGTTCGAGGACTTCAAAATGCTCTCAAACGAATCCATTGTTGATATGGAAGCTCGAATGATCAAAATCCTTGGAGAAATTAATGACCTTGGCAAAAATATTAGCCAAAAGGAAATTAATCTCAAAGTTCTACGAGGCTTACCATCTACTTGGGATATGAAGGTTACGGCTATGCGAGATCACCGAGATCTAAGAATATTGTCAACCGACAAATTATTTAGTGATCTTAAAGCATATGAGTTCGAAATGAAGGCCAAAGATGATGAAGTTCATGAAATTCGAAATCCAGCTCTAATGGCCGAACAACCGTCAACCTCCAGGTCAGTAGATAATATTGATTTTATAACTGACGAACAATTTGCTCTTTTTGTGAAAAAGTTCAAAAGGTTTATGCGAAGAGGAGACAACAAAAATTCTGCTCGTGGAAAATTCGTCTCTCGCACGACACAAGAAGAGAAAGTCGAAGAAAACAACAATTTATGCTACAATTGCCGCAAACCCGGACATTTCAAAATAAATTGTCCGTATCCGATCGTTAGCAAGTATCAAGGCATAAATGTTGAATCTACACCGAATAAATCCGAAAGCAAAGATCGAAGGTTCAAGCGCGACAAAAGAAAAGCTCTCGTTAGCAATGAACCAAATGAAAATGATGAGTCGAATGGATTGTCATCAAGTGATGAAAGCTCAAGTTCGGAAGATGACACGGCTCTAATATGCAAATCAATTGAGTTGAGTTCAAGTGAAGAGTGCTTTATGGCTCTTGGAGCAGAGGAAGAAGAGGTAACATCTAATTCTTTCAATTCTGTTAATTCCTCTTTTTCTCGTGAATCTATTGGCAGTCTAATGCGAGATTGTCAAGAGATTATGCTCACTCATCCTCAACTCAAGGAGCGCAATAATATTCTAATTCTTGAAAAAGAAGAGATGAATAAAAAATTGCAAGATGCTTTACTTGAAGTGAGTAACTTGAAGAGTGAAAATATTCAACTTCAAGAAGAGTGTAAATCAAGAGAGGTTAGAGAACATAACCTTCGGGCTACCATTGCTACGTTTACTAATTCGTCCAAAATTATGGATAAAATGGTAAACATGCAAAAGCCATCAAGAGATAGAACCGGAATCGGTTATGACTTCACATGTTCTCAAACCCCTCCGAAACTGACTAATCTTACTACTCCTTTAACCAATAAAGTGCATGTAGTAAAATTTGTTAAAAGTCAGAATAGCACAATGAGACAAGGACTTGGCTATCAAACAAAAGCAAAGTTGAATGTTGAAAGGCCAAAACAGTTCAATAACACGGCAAAGCAACAAAAATTCTTCAAGCAAAGATATGCCAAAGAGTCAAGTGCAAAAAGAATTTTTAGAAAAGAGGGAAGCTTTTCTAGAAATAGAGATGGAAGATTTTATTCCACTCAAAAGGATTGGTTGTGTAAATCTTGTTTAAATGCTTCTTATAGACCAAAGCAACAATCCTCTTCCCAGGTGCCCAAGTTTAAAAATGTTTTTCAAAACCCGGCGCCAAAAATGTTTTCAAAAGTTAATTATGATTATCGTGTTTCAAATGGTTACAAACCGCCTTATCTTAATTCAATAGGATCAAGGTGGGTTTGGTTACCAAAAATTACTAACAGCAAAGGACCCAAGCAAGTATGGGTACCTAAAACCAACTAATCTTTTTTGTAGGATGTTTGGTACATCGACAGTGGTTACTCACGTCACATGACTAGAGATAAATCATATCTAGTTAATTTCAAGAAAATCGATGGACCAAAAGTGATTTTCGGAGGAAATCAAAATTATGGAACTACAAAAGGAGTTGGTACAATTGAAAGAAATGGTTTGAAGATCGAAGATGTTTCATTTGTTGAAGGCCTAAAATTCAATTTGTTGAGCACTAGTCAATTTTGTGATAAAGGCTATCTTGTGGAATTTTCCAAAGATAATTGCCTAATCAAAAATGAGCTCTCAAATGAAGTTGTGCTCACTGGAAAAAGGCGAAAGAATATGTATGTTGTTGATTGGAGCACAAGCAAAAATTCAGTATGCTTAATGGCCAGAAATTCGAATGAAGCAAATTGGGAATGGCATAGAAAGCTCAATCATTTAAACTTCAAGACTATCAATCAGCTTGCAAAGAAAAATCTAGTTGAAGGACTACCAAGTATTATCTTCAAGAAGGACCAAGTGTGTGATGCATGCCAACGCGGAAAGCAAATCAAATCATCATTCAAGTCTAAGACGCACGAATCAACATCAAGACCGCTAAGCTTGCTACACATGGACTTATTTGGACCGGTTGATCCAATAAGTGTAAGTGGTAAGAAATATACTCTTGTTGTTGTTGATGATTTTTCCAGGTACACTTGGACCGTGTTTCTCAAGAAGAAAAATGAAGTTGAACAAGTGTTGCCGAAGCTGTTGAAGCAATTACAAAATGAGAAAGAATTGCAAATATCAAAAATCCGAACCGATCGTGGAACCGAGTTCGTGAATGGAGTTATACAAGATTTTTGCAATTCACATGGAATTTCTCATCAATTATCTGCCGCTAGAACACCACAACAAAACGGTGTTACCGAAAGAAGAAACTGGACGCTTAAAGAAGCCGCACGAGTGATGATTAGTGCAGCCGGTCTCCCGAAAAGATATTGGGCGGAAGCTATCAACACTGCCTGTTATACTCAAAATCGAAGCATGATCCATAAGCAGTATAGCAAGACGCCATATGAGCTTTATAAAGGGAGAAAACCAAATATTGGTTATTTTCATATTTTTGGATGCAAGTGCTTTATTCATATTAATGATAAATTGCATCTAAAAGCTTTTGATGAGCGTGCAGATGAAGGAATTTTTCTAGGATATTCGACTACCAGCAAAGCATTCAGAGTATTGAACAAAAGAACAATGGTGGTTGAAGAATCCATACACGTAGTATTTGATGAAAAATCACACGTCAATATTGATGCTCTGGACGAAAATGGCGAAAATATTGAGCAAAATGGTAACAAGTGTCATATTGATTTTTGTGATACTGATGATACGTGTGAAGAAAATATTTTGCAGGGAATGGATGAGTTGGAAATTAATTCTCTAGAAAATCACATCTCTCATCCAGTAAGAAATGAAATGCGGGATGCAATTGGTATTGAAATTGCAAATCAACCCAGGGATGCAATTGGTATTGACATTGCTAATCAACCCAGGAATGAAGTTGAAGTGGAAATTGCAAATCAGCCCCTGGATGCAAATACTAGAGAAGTTGAAAATCTACAGAATGAAGCAGAAATTCGAACCACTTCTCAGTCAGTAAATCCACCCAGTACCATGCACCCATTTGAACCAGACTTAAGATGGCTCAAAAATCACCCACCAGAATTAGTGATCGGAAATGTTCGCGATGGCGTGAAAACAAGATCATCTACCATGGAAGCATTGTTCACATGTTATCTATCTCAGATTGAACCAAAAGAAGTGGACGAAGCTCTAAATGATCCAAGTTGGATTGACGCCATGCAAGAGGAACTCGATCAATTCAAAAGAAATGATGTTTGGGAACTTGTTCCAAGACCAATGAACCACAATGTTGTAGGAACTAAATGGGTCTTCCGGAACAAAGCAAACGAAGAAGGCGTGATTGTTAGGAATAAAGCAAGGCTCGTTGCAAAAGGATACTCTCAAGAAGAAGGAATAGATTTTGATGAAACCTTTGCACCGGTAGCCAGACTCGAAGCTATAAGGATTTTCCTAGCCTATGCCGCACACAAAGATTTCATTGTTTATCAAATGGACGTGAAAAGCGCATTCTTGAATGGACTACTCGAAGAAGAAGTTTATGTCGAACAACCCCCAGGTTTTGAGGTAAAAGGCGAAGGTGACAAAGTCTACAAACTTAAAAAGGCATTGTATGGGTTGAAACAAGCACCTAGAGCTTGGTATGATACCTTGTCAATGTTCTTGATAAGCTGTGGATTCACCAAAGGCCTTGTTGACAAAACGCTCTTTAGAATTCAAGATGGTGATCATATTTTATTAGTGCAAATATATGTTGATGACATTATTTTTGGAAGCACTAACAATTCCTTGTGTGAGAAATTTTCGAAGCTTATGCAGAATAAATTCGAAATGAGCATGATGGGTGAATTAAATTATTTCTTGGGCTTACAAGCCAAACAATTGAAGGAAGGAATATTCATCAATCAAGCAAAGTACACCCGCGACTTGATAAAGAAGTTTGGCCTTGATGGGAAATCATCGATCAAAATTCCTATGAGTACATCAATAAGGCTAGACAAAGACGAAGATGGAAAAGATGTCGAACAAACGAAGTATAGAGGAATGATTGGTTCACTACTATACCTCACTGCAAGCAGGCCGGACATTTCTTATGCTGTGGGAGTGTGTGCAAGATTCCAAGCAAATCCAAAAGAAAGTCACCTCACCGCAACAAAGAAAATCATAAGATACTTGAAGGGCACAATCAATGTTGGATTGTGGTATCCTAAAGGTACAGATTTTACGCTAACTGGTTTTTCAGATGCGGATTTTGCAGGTTGTAAAATAGACAGAAAAAGCACCTCCGGAACGTGTCAATTCTTGGGAGGAAGGCTTGTTTCTTGGTTTAGTAAAAAGCAAAATTCCATCGCAACTAGTACCGCCGAGGCCGAATACATTGCTGCAGGAAGTTGTTGTACTCAAATTTTGTGGATGAAGCAACAATTGAAGGACTATGGAGTGAATTGCGACGATGTTAGCATATTTTGTGACAATACAAGTGCAATCGCTATCACCCACAATCCAGTGCTTCACTCAAGAACCAAACATATCGACATACGACATCATTTCATAAGGGATCATGTTGAAAAGAAAGATCTAAAAATCGAGTATATCCCTACGGAGAACCAAGTTGCAGATATTCTCACGAAGCCTTTATGCGAAACGAGATTTTCTACTTTAAGGCATGAATTGGGAATGTTGGAAATGAGCTAAGTATCACTAAACTTAATCTCTTGATCTAAAATGATATTATGTGTTCTACGTGTTTATATGCTATTAAGTGTTTTACGTGTTTATATGTTCTTGTATGATTTACGTGTTTGCATATTTCTATGTGCTTAATTTTTACAAAAGCTAATTTGCTAAATGTGTTAAGTGTTCAATTATGTATTTGCATGTAGTATTTAACGTGAAAAATACGTGCTATGCAATTCATTTTCGAAAATTTGTGTTTATTTGTTTTAATTGCATATCTATATGTTTTTATTTGTAGTCATGGCATAATACGTGTTTTATGATTTATTTGAGTATGTTAAAAATGCCGTGCCTATTTGTGTTGTTATGATTTAATTACTAAATGTTTTAATTAGTTTATGTTAATTGGTATCTAAAATAATTTGTTAGTTTCTAAATATTTGATTATTTGATTATTTGTGTGTTTTAGAAACTACCGTATATATGTATGTTTAATTTTGGTGTTTAATTGAAATTTGTCTAATTTCCTAAATCTATGTCTATTGTGATTAGGAGTTTACCGTATGTATGCATGTTTATATATAGATGTGATTTAATTTCTTTTAATATTCATATATGTTTCAAAATTTTGTGTGAGTTACCCGAAATATTTGTGTATGATTATATGTAATTTATGTGTGATTATATTTATGTGATTATATTTTTATAAATGATACATCTAACGTGTATTTTTGAGATGAAAAAGGAAGAGATCAGATTGGATTGAAACCTCCACCCTTTAAACCTCTACCCCATAAAACCCAATCCCATTAAAACTCTTCACCTTTAAATCTATACCTCTTAAACTTCCACCCATAAATTAAATCCCACAAAAATCTCACCCTCTCTCACAAAATCAGATCCTCTCTCTCGTAAATCTCCTCCCAAATCCAACCTCTCTCTCAAATCTTCAAAAATAATCAGAGGTGTCCATTCATAATCATATTACTCTATACACCTTACGTATATAGAGTACCTAAGAGACTGTGAGGCATTTAATGCCCTTGTCTGCTAATGATAACCTTTTTCTCTCTCCTAGTAACACCTTAACCAAAAGACACCTCCACCCTTACAAGTGCCTTGTCACCACACCTATTCTAAGGGTCTCAATTGAGATTTCTATCTGAGATTTATACCTCTTCTATAATCCTTCTTAAACCATACGAAACCTTTCGTATTCCTCTCAGACGAAATTTTTCCAGTTCTACCAAGATCAGAAATCTTTTTCTCTCAAGCTCTCAATCTCACCGGCGAACAGCATGTCTGGAACCAAAGCCATGCAACCCAAAAATATGCTTACTCTACAACAACAATTGACCGATGGGATGACACTCAATCCAAAGTTTTTCATGTTTGGAGCCGTCGACAAAGAATTAGCAAAGAAGATTCTCAATGCTTTGAAGGACTGTGGACTATACGATTTCTTCACCTACAAATATGTTGGAGTTTTTGAAACAGATGTGACCGAGTTCTATTTGTATGCCATTGTGAAGAACAACGTGATTCACTCTAAAGTTGGAAGAACAGTTGTTCAAATTTGTGAAAAAGACATCAAGGAGTGCTTCAAATTTCCTGATTCGGAGCTAATGCCTGAAGCTCACCATTATGATGCTCAATCCTTCTGGAACGAAATTCGTGGTCCAAAAGCACCTGTGATTCACGACTCAACCAAGCCAAAGAACGTGCTGAAACCAGAATATGATATGCTCATAGAGATGATGTACAAGATTCTGGACAATAAGCTTGGAAGTGTGGATGATTTATCTGGAACATCCGTGAGTCTGATGAATGGAATCATGCAAGGAATAAAATTCAACTGGGCAAAATACATCTTCAATCGCCTATTATTCTTTGTAAACAATGCAAAACCTCATGGCAGACCACTTGAAGGAAATCACTTTTTGCATAAAGTTGGGTATGGACTTATTGTTGGAGAAATTCTGAGAAAGAAGAATGTGCCTCTCAGAAGACACAAAAATGTTGGAATCTACATAACTCTTTTCAGAAAATTTGGACCTGACTATGGCAAGAAGACAAATCGAAGAAAAGGATCAGAAGGAGGTGGTTCTACAAGCACACCTCAAAGCTCTCGAAAAAGAAACAGTAAAACTCCATCTACAGGAAGTGCACACATGGGTTCGAGCAACCCAAGCAACAGAGATCAAGAAGCCGTAAGCTCGGCTATAGCACTTATTCCATTTCAGGAAGTGGTAGAGTCTGAAGCTCATGAAGTGGACATACCCGTGATGCCAACTGAAGAAGACACCACCCAAATGGAGTTTGCAGGAGTTGAAGTGCAAGTTTCCAATGACTTGCAAAGAAGAATCTCGAATCAATCTGCAGTTGATGCTGGTGTTAAACCCATTGTGTTCGACAAAACACAAACTCGAGATGATCCGGAACTGATGAAGGAATTAAACCGAGTTCAAGCATGGAAGGAATGGAGACTTGAAAGATATCACTCTCTTATCTCCAAAGTTGATTCAGAGTTGATATAAAGTGAAGAATTAGCCTTTGAATGGCTAGGAACCAACTCAATGCTTGAAGCACTAAACATGGATGCAAATCAAGTTTATAGGCTGAAGCTTCAAGAAAAGAACAGTAAAGGAAAGGGAGTGGCCGCAGCAACTCAAGAAGATGCCAATCAAGTCTCTCCGAATGATATTGAAAAAGAGAATGAAGTGAGATTACAGATTGCTCTACACAGATCGTTGACTGACACTCATGGACATCCAGGTGATACTTCAATTAATATAGCCAATGATTTTCTTGAAAATTTTGGAGAAAGGGCGAATGAAGGAAGTACACTTGTTGAGGTACCAATTTCAGCTTCTGAAACGCATGAGTCTATTCCTGTCAGAGTTCACTGTGCTGAACTTTTGATATCAAATGTGACCCCCACCAACATTGATATAAATGCTATGGACCCTACAAGGGATGAATTTAGAGACCAAATTGATGGTGAAATCAGACCATCAATTGGGGGGAATATTCACATTAAGTGCCAGTACACGATAACACCCCTATATTGTCACTTCAAAATACCTCTCTGGAAGCTACTTTAAATACAGAGCTTATTTCAAGAACAGAGGTAATTGAAGAAGAAGTGGAAAATCATCTTGAAGAAGCCGAATCACCAGAAGAGAATTTGCAGCTTGTTGAAAATCCAGTTCTTGGTGATCCACGAAGGAATTTGTTCAAAAGTCTACACTCTCTGAACATGAGTAGAAGCCGAACCCGAGAAGAAGATGAAGATGATTTATTGGTTTCTTTGTTTGCAAAAGTCACTGAATCAAGTGATATGGTGTGTCAAAAAATTGGAAGTACTCTCACCGAGCAAGGACATCTCTCTCTACAACATTTTGAGAACACACGAACAAAATTGAAGGAGTTGTTGGAGTATCAAAACACTTTGCAGACAAAAATTGAAAGAGTCGAACGACATTTGAAAGGAGATCTCACTGAAGGTTTATTGGAGATCATCCAGCTGATGAAGAAGGAACGAGAAGCCACAGAGAAAATCAACAGTGAAAGACACCTGAGACAAATCAAAGCCATACAAGATCAAGAAACAAGGATAAATCACCTTGAGGTGGAATTATCCTCCATGGCTAATAAATTGTCTGTTTTGCAGGATGTTTCTCTCAAAACACATGATGGAGTTAAGATTGTTAAAGCCAATCAAGAACAAGATTCCAAATCCCTTGGCTTTTTGATTGATAATGCCATAAGGGGGGAAGAAATTCTCAATCATCTGGCTTTACAACAACATGAATTCATCATTAGAAATCAGTCACAACAACCAGCTCAGACCGCCGCACCTACGAAAGGCCGAGGCCGAGGACGTGGTCAACAATCCCAAGTTGGTTTCGCTCAATTTGCAAATCCAAGTCTTGGATCAAGCTCATCGAAAGTGGCCGAAACTCGAGGATGGCTCGAATGCTCAAAAGGAACCTTAACAGCGCAGAAAATTTGGACATCCGAGAATGTGCCGAGTATGGTGAAAAGATGGCCAAAAGCTGATCAAGCTCAATGGATTTCGGACAAAAATAAAGAAGAAGAAGCAAAAAGGAAGCAAACCGAAATGTGGTATGAGCTCAGAGACTATACCAAGAATAATGGTGAAAGTCTGGGATTCCAAAGAAGCTTTGAAGAATGCATAATTTGGTGGGAAGCCGGAGCTCTTCCGGGCACCAACATTAAAGAGGCCTTTGGACACTACATGGCTGGGAATGTGACTAAGAAATTTGAATGTGAGAAGTTCAAGAATGATATCTGCAAGATGAGAGAACATATCAAGGATATATTGAAAGCTGACATGGGAGTCAAGAAACCCAGAAGGTAATCAAGCATATATTCCTCAAGAAATATGATGTTTTAAATTTCTATGATTTTGGCTAGCTACAATATTTCCTCTTTCGACTAATATGAATAAAAATTCCCTTGGTCTGATCTAAGTCTGTTTATGATTATTTGTTGGCTATCATGTAATTAGTTGGTAAATCAAAAGACAAGAGTTGTTAAACGCATGCAAAATTTTGATAAAGATAAAAATTGATTAAAAATTAATCAAGGATGCGTATAGGACTTGTCTAAATTAATTCACAGAGTTTTCCTTTTCCCTAGAATTATTTTTGTCAAACTCATCTTGGCTTTGTCAAAATAAAATTGAGCAAAAATGAAAATATTTTTCAAAGACTTAAAGCCAATGTTTGAGTATAGGTTATGGCATTATCAAAAGGGGAGAAATTGTTAGGAATAAATTGTAATAGATTTTGATAAGCCATATTGTAATTCGTAGATCCCCAATTTTATTTTATTAGACTAGTCGAGTCTTAGACCAAGAAAGGGAAAAATAAATTCATTAGTTGAGGAAATGGATGAAGAAGATATCAAGCCAAAAATTAAGAATTTGTCAAGAAAAAATGGCAAACAGAAGAGGAAGATGTATGCGTATGAAATTTGAGAAAATCCCTCAAAAATCCCGAAGAAGAAAGAACGTGACTAGAAGTTTGCATGAAGCTATCTTGAAGATCAAGCATCTATGGAAAGAAAGGAGTACACCAAGTGGAACAAGAAGATAACCAATAGGCTGTACGGACGAGATGGTAGAAGCTTGAAATATTATGTGCAAGGTCATAGGTTCAAATCTCACATCCCACATATTTTAAAGAAGCCAAGTTAAAATTCCATCTGATCAAGTAAGAGACGATGGTTTGGCCGAAGGGATACAATTTGCAAGTCAATGGGATGAGATTTCAAGGGATGCAATGCAAGTCAATGGGATGAGATTTCCAATTTGACTATGGGATGAGATTTCGGGATGCAATGCAAGTCAATGGGATGAGATTTCAAGGGATGCAATTTGCAAAGTCAAAGGGAATGAGATTTCCAAATTGACTAAGGGATGGAGTTTACAAGTGAAGGGATGCAGTTTCTCAAATTGGAACCCCGGAAATTGAAATAGGGATGCAATTTCATCAGAAGAATTGAAGTTCAAATTGGTACAGGAAATCAATTTGAAGGATGAGATTTACAAGGCTTCAATTCAATTGGAATAGAAAGGGATGAAGTTTCACAAGGGAAGAGATTTCCAAGTCAATTGAAGAGATGAGATGAAGTCTGGAAGCAGTATACAGACCCAGATACACGAAAAATAGAGGAAGATATTAGAAGAAGTTGCAGTAGCAAAAATACTAGTCTAACTAGTAAGGGATTATATTGGAGAATATATTTTGAAGATAAAAATCCCAAGGCATGATCTACACCAGATGGAGATTCATGGGACGCCATTTTTGCTTAAACCTCAAGCTCAATTTGAAATATCTGACAAGATCTGCAACGTTATCTTATCTTCTGACAAAAGGCTATACAGCTAAGCAAAATTCGAAAATGAGACCGTTTCTTTCCAACGGACGGATTCTCATTACCAGCTATAAAAGGATGAAGATTGAAGCTTTGGAAAGCAGAAGCAAGAACGCAATAGAGCAAGAATACAGAGCTAAACAGAGCATACAAAATTCAAAGAAAGTTTTCCATCTCAGGAGCTTAAATTGATATATCTTTTGTGAGATAAACACTCAGAGTGATACAGAGCTTAGAAAAGAAATATCCAAGAGTGTTAAAATCTTCATCAACTTCAAGAGACTCAGCGCACCATTGAAGATCATCTACAGAGTCTCAAAGTTGGAATCAAGGCAAAACTTGTTTTTGGAGCAAAACAAGGGAAAGGAGGAAAGTAACACGGAGTTGTGAAATCCTGGATTGTCACACGGAGCTGTGAGATCCGAAGCAGCAGTGTCGGGAAGACATTGGGCGTGATTGGTGTGGGCTTGGTGATCAAAGCACCAGATCATGGAAGATACGTTTCTGCCGGATCGTAGAAGACGGGGGGAAAGTAGCACGGAGTTGTGAAATCCTGGAAAGTAACGCGGCGACGTGAAACCCGAAGCAGCAGTGTTGGAGGCACTGGGCGTGATTAGTGTGGGCTTGGTGATCAAAGCACTAGATCACGGAATTCATTGTATCTTGGAAACAAGAAGTGGTGGATATAGTGAATTGGCTCTTTGAGAAGAACAAGTGGAGTAGGAGGATTACATCACCTCGCGAACCACTATAAATTGCCTTGTGTTCTTTACTGCTTTCTTTACTTACTGCTCTTACTTGCTTCTCACGTCAATAATCTTGACACGATCTACACACAGACCGTATCGTTTATTTAATTCCGTTGTGCACCGGACTCTAACAATCTAGTTAATAGTCTTGGTTTATCTCTGGCTTACCAATTGTTATATTGTGCAAAAAGTTTGAAAGTCTATTCACCCCCCCCCCCCCCCTCTAGACTTTCACCTTACCTCTTTTGGGACCAACAATATATATATATATATATATATATATATATATATATATATATATATATATATATATATATATATATATATATATATATATAATAAAGTTCAAATGCGACGGGGTCTTCCCGTGCGGCGGTGCGGCGGAATGCGAGAATACACCAACAATGTTAACAATATGCACCAACAGTGTAAGAAAAACACACCACAATGAAATGCAATAAAACATCACAAAATACACAACAGACTCAAAAAAATACACCATATAACTCACCACCCCCAATGGTGTATTTCCGAACAATGTATGGTGTTTTTAGTCACACCTAATGGTGTGTGTTTGGTGATGCAGGGCTCTGTTTACTCTATTTTGTGTGGTGTATTTTCCTAACGTTGATGGTGCATATTTGTTGAACTATTGGTGTTGCCGCACCGTAAGAAATCGCCGCACCGTAAGACACTTCCGCACCTGAACCTGCCTATATATATATATATATATATATATATATATATATATATATATATATATATATATATATATATATATATATATATATATATGTAATTTATTTAAATACATATTTATTGATAGATAAGAAATTAAAATTAATTAAATATATACATGTATATAATACATTATATTTATTAAATATAAATATTAAATAAAATGTATTATATAGATATAAAACCATGTGTGCAACGAGTATTTTTAGTATTTGTAATATAAAAGTTATTCTCTAAGAGCATGAGAATAGCTAATACCACGACCCTTTATAAATGACTATTACCCTTGCAAAGGGAATAACTCATTCTTAGGAATGTGATTACCATGACAAAATGACCAAAACAAAAAATAAAATAAATCTATTTTCTAAAAATATTTTATTCCTGACATATTCAATGAACCAAACATATCAAATAAGTATATAACGGCTTGAATGAGACATGCACGTGGTTACCATTAAAATCACCTTAGTATTTTATCAACCAAACACGGTTTATATACTAACACAAAACCATCACTAATCAAGATTCAAGAGTTGTAGTTGCTTGTGTCATTGTAAATTGTTTGTTTTGTACAATTTATTAAATTATTGAAAATTGTGTACGGAGAATTAAATAATAAATTTATTGCGGTGTACATATTGGACATAAATTATGAATTGTGTAGCTTATATGAACTAATTTTAGTACATTTTAAATTATTCATGATTTATACTTACAAGTTTTATCAAACTAGATATCAAGTCAAAAAGTTAAGGCAAAAAATCAATAATGGCATGTTTGTTTTGTGAAAATGAGTATATGAGGAATAAAATCTAAATTTTGTTGGAAAAAATCCTATAAATTGACATTTTAAATAGTCATTTTGAAATATGATTTGAGTGAGGAACACTTCTGATTTTGGTCAGATCAAAGTGAATTCGAATTTTCTTAGTTGAGAGGATGAATTTGATATATTATATGTTCAAAATGGTTAATGAGTGGATGTGAAATTAATTTTCAAAGTATATCCATTGAGTTGAGAAAAAAATGAAATTTGGGGAGGCTTTTAAGTAGTATTTGTCTCCTATATTGAAAATGAATGTGAGTTTACACTAGTATAAATACAATTTAACTTTTTAAAGAGTTTGAATTATGTAGCAAAGAAGTTTTCTCTTGCACGTATGAGATGTGCAAATCAAATGTCGTTGAAGTCTTACCCATTGAGTGGTTTTATTGATCCTTAATGCTATAATGTACTAGAAATACTGAGTTAAGTTTGATCAATTTAGAAATTAATTTTAATTAATTTTAATTTATATAAAAATTAACTTTGTAGCATCATATTTAATTTGATTAATTTGACAATTTTGGGAGTTACAATTTAATTTTTAAATGTTATGAATGTTAATGAATTCCTGATTCTCTATAAATACCTTATGTGTGGTCATAATGTTTTAGGACTTTTGACACTTCTAAAAAATTCTGATTTTTACTGCTATGAACTTCTTCATCTCTCTCTAAAATTCTACCAATACTATATCAAATTTGGAGTGTTTATATTTGTTAAAGTCCGCCAAAAATGTTATATTTGAATGCTCAAATATATATGTTGTAAATTGTAATCCGTTGTATCATAAAAAAGTGACACTTCAAAGCTCTTATCACTCTCAAGATGAAGCAAAATAATTTTTAAAAAAGTATGAGTGTCACATACCTTGATTTTTTTATTTTTTATTTTTGAATTACTGGGACTGCATTTTGGAAATTTTGAGATTAAAAAAATTTCCTTGCGGACCCAATAAATTTCATTGGTAAAGAAAAAGAAAGAATTCATATTTTATTGTGTAGTTTATGGAAAAATGCAAGAATTTCATAAGATTTTTACAAAACTTGAGGTATTCAACAGGTTTTAAATTCCTCATATTCTATAAATTGGAATTTCAAAACTGAAATAAATAAATAAATCCTTCCACCAACTAAATATGTGAGTTTATAACTTTAAGAAATTGCTGAGAAAAAATAATTTAAATTCTTATGAACCAAACAAACTATAATAGTTTTTAAGCATTGAAAAATTACTCATTTCTCAAAGTAATAAAAAAATTAAAATTATATCATTCAACTATGATATTTAAATCAAATCGAACTTTTACGGCTCATTTGGTTGGAGAGAGTTAGAGATTTCTCCTCATACATAATCATCAAATATGAAAATATGGTTTCAAAAAAAAAAAAAATCATCAAATATGAAAATTAATTTCATGAGTTTAGTTGTTGGAGCGAAAAATACCATTCTCAATTAAAACTTTGTATAGACTAATAATAATAATAATAATAATAATAATAATAATAATAATATTATTATTATTATTATTATTATTATTATTATTATTATAAAATCATTCTAAATTATTATACTTTCATTATTGTTATTATGTATAGATTTTTTAATTTAGGGCAGTAAGTTATTGACAATTTCGGCTGACTTACCTCATTATGACCCTTTATCGGTTAGAGTCATAAGACAAACTTCATCCAAATGCACATTTTGATAATGACGGTAAACTTCGACCAAAGACCTTGTGGTTGAGTGACATGACTGTAACTCTCCCAAATGAGAGGTTATATTATAAGTTCAAACCCCACTTTGTGCTTCATTAAGTTGAGAATGTATGTATGGACATATACTACATTGTAACATTAACATAGTCAGTAATATTAAAAAAATATTTTATAGATTTTTGGGTATCTATACTACTTATTTCTTCTTTTTCTTTTTAATTCCCATAAATCAAATAATTTAGAAAAAAATCCATATAGATATATTATTGTCTACCAGACAATGAAATTGAAATTTTTATTTTATTTCTTTCTCATGAAATTACAACTTTTTTTCTTAATTCTATCGTCACAACCGAACATGTTCATAAATTTTATTTAGGGAAGCTTAGAACCAAACAAGTCCTTGGCATATTAATGAGGGGATGGGAGCAGACAGCAAAGGAAAGAACCCAACGAGAGGGAGTGGGCCCGGCCATATGGTACAACCCAAAGCAGCAGCACTTTGTGCAGAAAGAGATACAGAGCTGAGGGGTTAAAAGTTAAATTTTGAAAAACTTATACTGCACGCGCCTGAGGGGCACGTGCCCGCACCCGTAACCGGCGCTTAACCAACGTGCCATGTACAGTGGACCCCGCGTCAACGGTAAGTATTCAAGACGAGTCAAGTGCCTAGAAACTAGGCTGGGGAAAGCTCTATAACAAAATTATTTACTTTAATTCCGAATTGAAAAAAAAAAAAAAACTATTTTTCCTTGTTAAAATTATCATGTAATACTCACTTTTTAACACGATTTTTTTTATTTAATTAATTATGGTTAATTAACCGATAAATAATGTGATTTTTTATATAACAGTATTCATTCATCTTTAAAATATCAAATTTAATTTAATATTTTTATTGAAGTATTGTTACATTTTGCAATATTTAATTTATAAAATGTTATAAACTAATGCTCCATGTATCCGATTCGCCCCATTAGATTTTCGTTGTTCACTTAAAATTAATGAAGAACGCTCGTACTGATAATGTGTTATAAACTAATGCTCTTAACAATGGCACAACGCATTGCCACAATAAATATTTTCTTCTTGATTATTGATTGAGCCTCTTCAAAATCAAAACATAATTCATTGGATGCCACATATCCTAGTTTCATCAAATAATATTGCTCTTGAAATTCAACTTTTTTATAAGTTACTTGTTGAAAAAATGACACTACATTAGTGTTGTGAAAGTGAGTCACCCGACCCCATCGTGGGCCAATCGTTATGCTATGGACTCGTGTTCAATATACATTGTGGACACGGAGCGGTGCCATAAGTGGCACCGTTATCTTCCACCATTTTTTTAAAAAAAAATTCATACCGCTTCGTTATAGGAGCATATGTTCATAATTTAATCACTATATGTTATAATTGTAAGTTCATAATGTTAGAGCTCTGTGTTCATAATTCCATAATTGTACATTCATAATTTCATAACTGTGCATTCATAATTCCGTAACTGTACATTCATAATTCAATAACTGTAAATTCATAATTTTCGAAGCTCTATGTTCACAATTTTAGAGCTCTATGTTCATAATTTTATCACTATATGTTCATAATTGTAACTTCATAATGTCAGAGCTCTGTGTTCATAATTTCATAACTGTACATTCATAATTCCGTAATTGTACATTCATAATTCAATAACTGTACATTCATAATTTTCGAAGCTCTATATTCATAATTTTATTACTATATGTTCATAATTGTAGGTTCATAATGTCAGAGCTCTGTATTCATAATTCCATAACTGTACATTCATAATTCCACAAACGAATAACGACGTTAATGCCTTAACGGCGAGACAAAATCAAATTCTTTTTTTAAAATTGGAATGCCATTGTTTTCCCTGAAAACAATGTTGTTTTGTACTCGTGTCCACAATGCATAATGGACACGAGTCCACAACATAATTTGCCCCCCATTGGGGGTGGTGTGTGAGCCGACCCGCATGCTTTGACCTACTTTGATATTCATATTCTACATGTCTTATATATGCTACATTCTAAACGTAAAATTAAAATTTAAGTACATCACCCAACAACATTAGATAAAAAGATTACAAATTTAATTATAACAAAGTGGTGCATTTATATAACTTGATATTGTGGTTAGTTGGAGTGGAATTTGTTAACTTTGTGGATAGTTAATGTAATATTTATTGCAAATTATGTTATTTGAACTTTTTTTTAAAATATTTCATAAATGTGGGATTTAAATTGTTGATGCCTTCAAAGCATATTGACCCGGTACATTAAAATTTCTCTCTAGGGTTTGCTAGAGTTTTCTCCTCCCCTAGGGTTTGCTAGGTTTCCGACGGTTTCCTACGTTTTTTCCGGTGATCATCACTGTTTGGCGACGCTAATGAGTACGCTGAGTTGGAACTGCCGTGGCTTGGGTAATCCACGGACAGTTCGAGAGGTGGTGGACATGGTGTCCAAAAAGCAACCCGACTTTGTATTTCTAATAGAAACTAAGGTAGCGCGAGATCATGCTGAGCGTCTTCGTGTTACGATCGGTTTCGAAGGCTTATTTTATGTTGACAATGATGGTTTGAGTGGTGGATTAGCGTTATTGTGGAAGAAGAATAATACGGCGAGACTCCTTAGTTACTCAAGAAACTACGTTGATATTGAGGTAACTATGACAGGTAATCCGGCCTAGAGAATGACGTGTTACTATGGTTATTCGGACCGTAATAGGCGTGCTGAATCATGGGATTTGTTGAGAATGTTGGCGGCAAAATCGAATCTCCCGTGGGTGGTGGTGGGGGATTTTAATGATTTGCTATACCAGTATGAGAAGAGAGGGGGAAATCCACATCCGAATAGCCTTCTTCGAGGTTTTGGGGAGACGATTGAGGATTGTGGATTGGCCCAGTTGCCAATGATTGGATACCCATATACCTGGGAGAAGGGGAAAGGAACTGCAAACTGGATTGAGGAGAGACTTGATAAGGTCCTAGTAACGAACGAGTGGCGCAATATAATTCCCCATGTAAAGGTTATGAATTTGAGAACCAGGAAGTCAGATCATTCAGCCATTTTTTTCACAGTTCAGGAGGAGGTAGGGAGGGATGGGGTTAGAAGAAGGGGTTTTAGGTTTGAGATGGCATGGTTATATGATGAGGGATGTAGGGGTGTGGTGGAGCAGGCGTGGCAGGAAGGGAGAGGGCAGGGTTTACAGGGTTGTGTTCAATACTGTGGAAACCGGTTAACACGATGGGGTGGGGATCGGTTCCATAAGTATGGGAAACAGATTGTGCAGCTGAAACGGGATCAACAACGTCTGAGAGGATGCACTGACTCGGCCTCTCTTGTCGAGTTTCAGCGAATAGAGCAACTTCTGAGTCGCACTGAGGCCCAGGAGGATGCATACTGGAGGCAGAGAGCCAAGCAGCACTGGCTCAAGGAAGCTGACGCCAATACCAAATTCTTTCACAAGTATGCCTCTCACCGAAAGAAAAAGAATACTTTACTTAGATTAATGAATGACAATGGGGATTGGTTGGAGGGGGATCCCATGAGAGATATCATTCTGGACTATTTTAAGAATATTTTCAGCTCTGGGGGTCCGGGAACTGGAGATGATTTTTTTGGGGGGATAGAACCCAGGGTATCACAGGCGCAGAATGACTCACTATTACGGCCATTTAATCTGGAGGAAGTAAAGGATGCATTGTTTGCAATGTATCCGGATAAAGCACCAGGACCGGATGGAATGAATCCGGGTTTTTATCAGCATTTCTGGGATGTGGTAGGAGGGGATGTTGCGAGTTTTGTGCTAAACTGTCTTGAATCAGGTGACCTCCCGTCTGGCTTGAATGAGACAGATATTATGTTGATCCCTAAAAAGAGTAATCCAGAGTTAGTAACTGATTTGCGCCCTATAGCACTTAGCAATGTCATTTACAGAATAATAGCTAAAATGATGGCTAATAGAATGAAGCCTTTGATGGAAGGAATAATATCTGAGACACAGAGTGCTTTTATCCCAGATAGATTGATAACAGATAATATTCTATTAGCTGCAGAAGTGGGGCACTTTCTGAATCGAAAACAGTGTGGATTGAGGGGCTGGGGTGCACTTAAGTTGGATATGGCTAAGGCGTATGATCGAATGGAGTGGCCTTTTCTCCGTAATATGATGATGGCATTGGGTTTCCATGATAGATGGGTTGATTTGATTATGAAATGTGTGACCACAGTCTCCTATAGTATTCTGATAAATGGCTCAAGGAGTGACCCAATAATACCCACGCGTGGTTTGAGACAGGGAGACCCGCTATCCCCATATTTGTTTATTATCTGTGCAGATGGACTCTCGTTGTTACTACAACAGGCTAACAGAGCGGGATTAATTCATGGATGTAGGGTAGCAAGAGGTGCCCCTCAGATTTCTCATTTGTTTTTTGCGGACGATAGCCTTTTATTCTTTAAGGCTAATGTGGAAGAGGCTAATGAGATAAAGAAATGCCTGACTGTATATGAGGATCTATCGGGACAGGTGGTTAACTACCACAAGTCGAGTATTTGTTATAGCAGGAATACGAGTAATGTGGATAGGGAAAGTGTGGCCCAAGTTTTGGGGGTGGAGCAGGCACCAAACTTTGGCAAGTATTTGGGTCTACCTTCGTTTGTGGGTAGGAATAAAAAGGCAGCTTTTGCATATATTGAGGATAAAATACGCCAAAGAATTGGGTCGTGGAATAAAAGGCTATTGTCTCAGGCAGGGAAAGAAATACTGTTGAAAAGTGTGGCACAATCTATGCCTACCTTCTCAATGAGTGTTTTTTTGCTACCTATATCAGTATGCACGGCTATAGAAAGAACGATGAATAGATATTGGTGGGGTTCTGGGACGGACAACCGAGTTCACTGGAAGGCTTGGGACAAGCTATGTGTTCCTAAGAAGTATGGTGGATTGGGTTTTAAGGACCTACGTGCATTTAATCTAGCTATGTTGGGGAAACAGGCATGGCGAATGCTCACTAAGCCTGATTCCTTAGTAGCTCGTGTTTACAAAAGCCGATATTTTCCCAGGGATACTTTCTTTGATGCGCAGGTAGGAAATAATCCCAGTTTTTGTTGGCGGAGTATAATGGCATCAAAGAGCATAATTTGTAGTGGGGTCAGACGAAGAATTGGGAATGGGGAAACTACATCTATATGGACCCATCCATGGTTACTGGATGACCAGGACCCTATGATACAAACAGAGATGCCTATACAGTTACGAGAGGCCAGAGTAGTGGGGCTAATAGATCAACAAACTGGTACATGGGATAATGAAATTTTATCAGATTTATTTCAACCTACGGATGTCGAGAGAATTATGAGAGTACCTGTATCCCGGGATTATAATGATGCATGGTATTGGTACGGGACCCGAGAGGATTATATTCTGTGAAAAGCGGGTACAGACGATTGGTGGGAGATTATGAGAATAATCAAGGCCCCTTTACTAATTGGTTAGCTTTATGGAGACTAAAAATTCCACCAAAGTGGAAAATGTTCCTCTGGAGAGCTATTTGTGATATTTTGCCTACAACTACGAACTTGCTTTTAAAGAGGGTGGAGGTGAACCCATATTGTGCTATGTGTGGGATATCACATGAGAATACAATGCATGCATTAGTCTTGTGTGATTTTGCAAGAAACATTTGGGATCAATCCAACCTTACAATCCCCAATATTGTCACGGATATTTTTCATGTTTGGTTTGGGGAACTTCTAAATATTTTAGATTCTGATGGAATGTTATATGCAGCATCAATTCTATACAATATTTGGAAAGCTCGAAATGGTGCAGTTTGGGAGGCGTTTTTACCACGCCCGGGGTCCCTACTCAGAGCCGCAGCGGCAGCCAAGATCGCATGGACTCAGTCCCGCCCAGCCGTGGCTGCCACTGCCACTGCTACGCTGCCGACAGAAAACCGCCACGCTGCCCAGGCGAGTCCCACCGCCGGCTGCGGTGCTGCCGACGCCGCCGGATCCTCTGTGCCGCCAGTGAGAAGATGCAGGGTCGATGCGGGATATCTACACGAGACAGGGAATGCAACTGTAGGGGCCGTTTTATTAGATGGAGATGGAGCCTATATCTCGGCACTAACCGCGCCGCTACCGGCCTGTACGTCACCACTTATAGCTGAGGCTTTGGCGTGTAAGGAAGTTTTATCATGGCTAAAGGATCGAGGTGAACAGAATATTGAGATCTACACGGATTGTTTGACACTACAACGCTACCTTACATCATCAACCACTGCGTTTCGCTCTTACGTTGGCTATGCCATTGATAGCTGCAGGCAAATTGCCGTTTATTTTCACTCATGTTCTTTTAATTATATTTCTAGATCGGACAATTATTTAGCTCATGCTTTAGCCACTACGGCTTATCAGCAACCTGATACTATGTACTGGGATACTCACCCACCAGACATTATTTCAGCATTTTTCTAATGAAGCACCGCAGAAAATTTTCAAAAAAAATGTTATTTGAACTTTTTGAAAGAGTGTCTATATGTTCATTTTTTTGTTATTTTGTTTGGGGATCTAAAGGAGGGGCTAGCCCAACAAGAGCTTAGCGCTCTTTCTTTAAAAAAATAAGCCTTTGAACTTCAGATACCAATCATTATTGTCCACACAATTGTGTAGACCATAACCCTACACTAATTTGCTTTCAGATACACATTCGGTCCTCCAACGTCACCCAGGAAATCTCTTTCAGTTGATTCTCAATGTCACTCCACGTGCAAGCTCGGTTCATTGCCTGCTTAGCCAAAATATCCACAACCGTGTTCAATTTATCGGGGGTGTTTAGCAAATAGTTGATATCTGTTAGCGGATTGACTTAGTTGGTTTCACTAGCTTTTAACATTAGCTGGTTGTAGAAAGATGTTTGGTAAATTAGTTGTTATCTGATAGCTGATTATATGCAAAATGACCTTTAAAAGTATAATTATTTTCTAAGAAAGCTAATCGAAAAAGCTGCTTTGAGTAGTTTTTTGAATTTTAGCATTTTGAAATAAAAAGTTGTTACAAAACGCTGATTAACCAAACACTCATATTGGTTGTGTTAACCAAGTGAAACAACTAATAGTGGTCAAACAAACTAAAATTGACTGATAAGCTAACTATGTTACCGAACATGACCATCATCTTTTAAAAAGTGTTTTTTGTTATGTGTTCCAACTTAAATTTTGTGAGTAGACAAGTCTTATATAAATGCTCCATCTGTCCCATTTTATCTGTCTTACTTATTATTCATTGGTCAAACCAACTATTTATTCTTTGTTTATTTTCTTTATTATTTTTACTTAGAGTGAATTCCATTTTTGCTCCTACTGTTATAGGGGTCATTCCAATTTTAGTCCATCTTAATCAATTTTGCCAAATATAGTCCATTGTTATTGAATTCGTTCCACTTTTAGTCCACCGTTAGTTTTTCCGTCTATTGACCGTTAAATTCAGGGACATTGTGGTCATTTCATGGTATGTCTCTTCTCCTTTACCTTTTCCATCGCCTAACCCATTTCCTCCATTCGCAAAATCTCTCTACAAAGCCTCCATTGCCAGTCTCCTCTACACGCCGGAAACTCGCCATCGGCTCAACAGATTTCAGAAACAGGAGGACGCCGATCGACGATCGCGAGAGTTCTCCGACCCCGACCTATCACTAATTGGACCACCGAACATCGTTCCTACATCAGCCCCAACACCATCCAAAGCTTGATCGGACGACTGGACGACCAGCGGGGCCTCCATTGACGAGACCAGATCTCGATCGCGATTGTTCTCAAAAGGCGTCCGATCGCTCAATTGTTGAGGGCGATGACCAAGAAGGTGAAAAGATCATAAAAATTAAAAGTCATCGGGGTGTATGTTAGAAAACCAACCAGAAAAACCACGTCAGCATCGCCGACATCGTGTCCCGACTGGAGAGCTCTGTATCAACCACGGTCTCCACGAACTTCCTGAGAGATCTAGTGTTAAACTCGTGGATGGCGACTTGTCTCTGAAACTTCCAGCTTTCGCCGTTAGTGTTAAAGATAGGAAAGCGCATCTTGTGGATGATGAACGTCAGATTGGGAGTGCTCTTAATCACGTCGGTAATCCATTGAAGCCGGCGGTCATTGTTCCAGGGAGAAATAAGAACCGATTAGAGGGTACACTCTTGGGTTTTTAATAGATTTGGTGAAGTTGAATACGATGAAGAAGACGAAAGGAACAATACAAATGAGCAGAGAAATTGAGAACTCAAGATTCAACATTTCTTTTAATAATTTCTTAATTGGAAATTATGAAGATTGATGGATAAATCAAGGGGTGGGGAGGGGGGGGGGGGGGGACATACCATGAAATGACCAAAATGTCCCTAGCTTAAACGGTCACTAGACGGCAAAACTTACTGTGGACTAAAAGTGGAACGAATTCAATAACAGTGGACTAAATCTGGCAAAATTTATTAAGGTGGACTAAAATTGGAATGAGCCCTATAACAATAGGACCAAAAATGGAATTCACTCTTTTTACTTATTTTTAAATTTGATTTTTTTTTTTTGTGTTTAATAGTATTTTTAGTATAGTTTCTAAATATATAAATTTTGTATATTAATACTAAACTTAATATTATGAAAAATTAAATTAAAAATAACTCCAGTCAAGCCTCGTTAACCGAACAAATACATAAAATGGGATGGAGGGAATAATAAATAAAATATAATATATAAAGATAATTGCATAGGAAGTTTCCACAATTACATGAACTTCAACCCATCATTGGTATGAATTTGCATACCGAATATTTGTCAAACTTTATAAACTATTTAAACTTGTATTATTAAGGTTGAGAGATTTGTTAGCCATCGGCCGAGTTCAACTCCTACTCAATTTGAGACGGGGCGTTGTGACATACTTCGTACTATGAAGAGATGTAATTAAATGGTTAACGTCCACTTACTTATTATCAATTTATTTTAAGAATTACTTATCACCAATTGGTTTTAAGAATGATATGACAATCAAATAATCAAAGAATTCTATGGTTAAACACTTATTATGGAGAGATGTAAACATAATGCAACGCTGTTAGAGTAGCTTATCATGGAGAGATGTATAGGATGAGTAACCTACTGCCAGAATGGCTAATCATGGAGAGATGTACAGAATGGACAACCTACTGAAAAGTATGCATAATGCAACGTGTGGTTAAATGGTTACTGTCTAATTTCAGATGTCTGAAATTACTCAACCCATTACCATACATAAACTTTTCTTAAAAAACAAACACACAAATTCCTTTTATTTTAAACTTTCAAAACATACAATGTCACAAACCCGTTTAATACATGATAAAATTTAATTTTAGTTTCTCAACATTATTCACAGAACACAATATAATTTTATCAAACATAAAATATTGGGAAAATGGTCAAATAGGCCCTCGAATTTTAGCTTAAAAGTCAATTAGGTCCCTAAACTTTTTTAAAGGTGCAATTACACCCATCAATAATTCATTTAGGTGCAATGAAACCCAAAAACAAGTTAATGACCTGCTACCACAGGTCATTAGGGTTCAGGCCATCTTTCGGCGAATTTTTTGGCAAAAAAATGTGACCAGCAACTGACCCAGATTTGTCAAAAAATTTAGCCGGTCACTTTTTTTTATTGGAAAATTCGCCAGAAGGTGGCCTGAACCTTGATGACATGTGATAGCAGGTCATTAATTTGTTTTTGGGCTTCATTGCACTTAAATGAATTGTTGATGTGTGTAATTGCACCTTTAAAAAATTTAATGGCCTAATTGACTTTTAAGCTAAAGTTCAAGGACCTATTTAACCCTTTTCCCTAAAATATTTAAAAATTAACAACGTAGTGCATTTTATAAAGTTATATATTATGGAGTATATATTTTAGGCAATTTATATCCTACACCACGGCGTACATTGCACTATGCGCCCAGATGCAAAACGACGTCGTTTTAATTATTTTTTTTTTGAAATTTCCCACCCCAGTGAATGGCAGTAGGCTTTTCTTTAAAAAAAACCCGCTGTTCAAGAATGTACATAATGTTATACTTGAATACACATAATGTTATACATGAATACACATAATGTTATAACAAAATATACATACTCTTTTTAAAAGATAATACACATAATCTAACATAATACATAATAAACATAAACTTTTAACATAATACACATCAACTCTTAACATAATACACACAAATTTTCTGATTCGGATGTACATAATTGTATAAAAATAATGTACATAATTGTATAAAAAATACACATAACTGTATGAACCAATACACATAACGTTGTGAACGAATACACATAACGTTGTGAATAAATACACATAATCTCAGCAACTTCCTACCGCGCCTCCCAACACGACGTCGTTTTGGGAAGCGCGCGACGCACAGTGCTATGTGCGCCGTGGTGTAGGATATAACGATTGTATATTTTCCCCTCCATATTTCTGATTAAGTATACTATATCAATTTACAAAACATACGATATTGGATTGGATTCTTTAGGTGTAAAAATATATATTTTAGTATTAAGTCTTAAAATTATATTAATTCAATTTACCTTCTCATGAGTATAAGGATAGATTAATGAGATTCAAAATATAAAATCCAACATAGTCAAAGGAAACCTAGATTATAAAAAAACATATTAAATGTTAGTAAAATTTCTCAACAATGATGTGAACACCATAAAACATGATTGGAATAAGGGTCAAATAGACCATCGAACTGCATCTAATAATGCAATTAGGCCATCGAACTTTAAAAAGCAACAATTAGCTCCCTGAACTAACTAATTTTATTCAATTAGTCCAATTTGTAGGTTTTGGAGGTTGTTAGCAGGTCACCCCTAATTTATAATATTTTAAAAAAATTATTATTTAAAATTAAAATTTAATAATAAAAAAAAAAGATACCGTCTCTGCCGGAGACGAAGAAACCTTCTTCGTCTCCGGCCATGGAGACGGAGTTAATTTCTTCGTCTCTGGCCGGAGACGAAGAAGGTTCCTTCGTCTCCGGCCAGAGACGAAGAAGTTAACTCCGTCTTCATGGCCGGAGACGAAGAAACCTTCTTCGTCTCCGGTGTGTCAATCTGTTTTTTTTTTTAATTATTAATATTAAATAATTATTTTAAATAATAATTAAATTTTTTTTTGAAAAGGGGTAACCTGCTAACAACTTAGAAACCTACAAATTAGACTAATTGAATAGAATTCGTTAGTTTAGAAACTTAATTGTAGCTTTTTGAAGTTCAGTGGCTTAATTGCATTATTGAGTGCAGATAACCTATTTGACCCTTATTCAGTTATTCCAAACATGATTTGATGAGATGTCATTGATGGTGATACACAATGGTTTGCTACTTGTACAATGATTCTTTCAGCCGCGTGGTCAGACAGTAATGTGGCGCGCGTGGTGGTGGAGTATTAAATAGGAAAGAATGTCACAACGAAACACATCGGGCTTCTCACTTTTCAGCTCCCTCTCTCACTCTTCACTGTTGACAGATAATAAAGAAAGCTGCCCAGCAGTTCAGTGATATATAAATACACCTAACTAGTTGTATGAACAATTTTTCCCCAATTTTGCATCTCTGTGAACACTAGCACTGCTCATAAACTCAATCTATCTATGCCCTAGATCCCCCCATTTTTTCTGTGTCTTTTTTAGTTTCACCAGCCCACTACTCCCTCACTTTCACCTCTCATTCAAGGTGACCCATTCCTTTTTTGCTGGCAAATTTCTTGAATTCAGTTGTGGGTATTTGTTTGGTACGGATGTGCATGGTTCTGAATGAATGGCAGGTTTCTTGGGTTCTGAACTGAGCTGATTTTTTGTTGTTTGAGTGATGTATGCGTTTGGGTAGATCTTGGGGGGTAAAGTTTGGTTGTTTTTACTGTTTCAATAATGGCGAAAGATGCTTTTTTTGGAGAAAATATGTGGAGGTTGTGAGGTGGGAGGTGGTGGGGTTGAGTTAATTTTGGTATAGAATGGGTTGTCTTTGCTGTAAACCTTCTGCCATTGAAGATAGCAGGGAGAGTCCAAGGGAGAGGCTGTCATGTAAGGCTTCAGTGGATTTGCGGGTGGCAACAGGGAGGAGAGAGGAAGCTTACAGGGCGAAGGATCCATTGGAATGTAATGACGTGAAGACAATGTTGATTGAGAAGCAAGCAAATGGTTCAGTGAGGTTGCAGAATAATGGGAAATCTGACAGGAGAAGTGAGAAGGGGGAGTATATAGTGACCACCACATACCATCCTCATCCTGGAATGGCCACACTTCCTAAAGCTACTGAAGGAGAGCAGGTTGCAGCTGGCTGGCCATCCTGGTTGGCTGCAGTGGCTGGTGAAGCTATCAGAGGATGGGTGCCTAGGAGAGCAGATTCTTTTGAGAAACTGGATAAAGTATGTTTCTTTCCCATTTTTAATTGGAAATCACTCAAAATCTTTCTTAAAAACCAAGATCTACCACTTTGTTCTTTGCTATAGTCATTAGCTCAACTTCTGGAATTAACTACTTATTCTGTATGATATATCTAAGCAGATGATTTTCTGACCATTATGATATATCTGACATAGACAAAAAGTCAAATTTTTTTGGCTGCACAGATTATTCAGACATCTGGAATCTAGGACATAGATAGATGGCTTTTCCTAGAGCTATCCCTTTTTGTAGCTTTTACTAAGCATTTCGTGTACTAAAAAAATGAAAATTATGTATGGTCTCATCCAGTTTACTATTAATTTTAGGGTCTGTTCTGTTGCTCCTATTCTTTTCTTTTTCGCTTGTAATTTTAGCATTTTGTTTGAATCTTGCTCATAACTTGGAGTCCACTATGTGTGCAGTCTGAAATTCTGTTCCTTTGAGCTTCTTTTCCATCTGTTTTTGAGTATGGATTTCCTGTAAATATCTGTATAGTTTTCAATATTATTTTCAAATGCTTTTAGCATGTATTCAACTTCGGGGCATTGTTAGCATTAATTCTTGATACTGAAATTAGAGTTGATAGTTGTAAGGTTCTGCTATAAAACAAAAAAAAGCAGTATGTTCTGTTGTCTGGTAATTTGAGATATTATTAGCTGATGCTATGCTATTGTTTTGGCTAAACTTGTTCTTGGTGTTATGCTTTCCAGATTGGGCAAGGTACTTACAGTAATGTTTACCGTGCTCGTGATCTTGATCAACGGAAGATTGTTGCTCTGAAGAAAGTTAGGTTTGATAACCTGGAGCCTGAGAGCGTTCGGTTTATGGCAAGGGAAATTCACATCCTTAGAAGACTCGATCATCCAAACATTATAAAGCTGGAAGGTCTAGTCACATCTCGGATGTCGTGCAGTTTGTATCTTGTTTTCGAGTACATGGAGCATGACCTGGCGGGGCTTTCCTCACATCCTGGTCTTAAGTTTACTGAACCTCAGGTATATTCATTAGGTTATCTTTATTCCTGCAATTCTCTCGCACTTTCAAAAGTGGGCCCTACTGTAATGAGATTTACTTACTGTTTCCAGGTGAAATGTTACATGCAACAACTTTTACAGGGACTTGATCATTGTCACAGTCGTGGGGTTTTGCATCGTGATATAAAAGGCTCCAACTTATTAATTGACAACAATGGCATATTAAAGATCGCAGACTTTGGTCTGGCAAGTTTCTTCGATCCTAATCACAGTCAGCCTCGAACTAGCCGTGTTGTGACCCTCTGGTATCGGCCACCTGAGCTTCTACTTGGTGGTACTTACTATGGTACTGCTGTGGATTTATGGAGTACTGGTTGCATACTTGCTGAACTTTATGCCGGGAAGCCTATTATGCCTGGAAGAACAGAGGTATGGTAATTGTAGGTTTGTTGCCTAATCTAGGATTCTAGGAGCTTCCTAGTTTTTTTGTGTCGTGTTAATACATACTTTTATGTCATGATAGGTGGAGCAATTGCATAAAATCTTCAAACTTTGCGGTTCACCTTCTGAAGAGTACTGGAAGAAATCCAGGTTACCTCATTCTACAATTTTCAAGCCCCAACAACCTTATAGACGTTGTGTTGGGGAAACATTTAAAGATTTCCCTTCCCCAGCATTAGGACTCATAGAGATCCTACTTTCTATTGATCCTGCTGATCGTGGATCTGCAGCCTCTGCTTTGAAGAGTGAGGTATGAACATCCTAACCAATCAATTCGTCTTGTGTCATTGTGACGTTCAATTGCTGCTGCTGCCTCGTAGAAATTTATTCGGGTTAATCAAATGTTAAATATGTCGTCTTGTATAATGGTACTTCCCTTCTTTTCAGTTCTTTTCAACGAAACCGCTCCCTTGTGATCCTTCAAGCCTTCCAAAATATCCTCCCAGCAAGGAGTTTGATGCTAAAATGCGTGATGAAGAAACAAGAAGGTATGTGTATTAGCATAGAAACACGTGATATGCTTCTGCTGTAGCATTATCGACCTCTTTTCCACGAAAGCTTCTGATAATCTTTGCATGAATGCAAATTTTAGGCATGTTGCAGCCGGGAGCAAGGGTCACAGACAAGACGCTGAAAGGAGAGGTACAAGAGAATCGCGAGCGCTTCCTGCACCTGATGCTAATGCTGAATTAATCTCTTCGATGCAGGTGAGTGATTTGTGTCACCAATAGGTTTTTGTTTTCTTGAAATAATATTGGTGTAATTTTGTAAATGCAGAAAAGACAAAGTCAGTCGAATTCTAAAAGCAGAAGTGAGATGTTCAACTCTCAACAGGAAGAAGTGGCTTCGGGTTTTCCTATTGACCCGCCTAGGCCATCTCAGGCCCTTGGAGAAGCGAGCAATGATCCCCAAGGACAGCTGCATAAGAGAGCTTCGCATTCAGGACCGCTGGCTCACAGGGCTGCCTGGGCAAAATCCGGGAAGTGCACAGAAGACGCCCCAAAGATTTCAACCGGGGAAGACTTGTCAGCGTTGTCTGGTCTGGTTGCTGCTAGGAGGAGCTTGTTATATGAAAATCTAGCGGAGCAGTCTGGCCCTACTAATCGTGAACCTCCAAAACTTATATCAAGATTTCCTGGATCCTTCAAAGAGGCTTCGGATACAACTATGAAGCAAAACCAAAAAAGTCAAGTGCACCAAAATGATGAAGGAAGAAGTAGCAGCAATGATCCTGTGATTGTAAGAAGCCAGCCTGATTATCATGCATTCATTCATTTTTTTCCTTTATTAACTCATAAATTGGGGGTGCCATTTGTATTTTTCATTTCCAGCTGGGCTATGGATCAAAGGGCAACAAGATTCACTACTCTGGACCGCTGCTCGTTCCATCAGCCCGAGTAGATCAGATCCTCAAAGACCATGACCGCCATATCCAAGAAGCTGCAAGACGGGCACGGTTGGACAAGGCAAAAGCAAGAAATGCTCAGGTTGAAAAAAACCAAATATCAACAGGTTCATTAGTTGTTTCTGGACGCTGAATTCATGTTAAGAAGACTTAGCAGAGGTGACCGTAGGAATATGTAGCTGAATTTCTTGTTCCTATATGAAAAAGAAAATAAACAAGGAAAGAAGAGGGTGGATGGGTATATATAGGCACTTTGGCTCTTCCACGAAATGATGCATGGAAGCAATTTGTTGGACAAACCTAGAGAGAGTTCATTAGGAAATCTCTTCTCTTTCTGCCATGTGAGCTTTTAGCTTGCAAGCATTGCAATTGTTATATATTGCCCAATATGTATAGATCTTGTTTTCCTTCAAATGGTATGCAGGAATATAATGGAAGTTTGACTCTTAGCAGTTTAAGCCGGTCAGCTATGAGTAACATACATAGGCTGGTTGATTTTGTCGGCTAGGACCACAAGGCAGAGTTATCCTCAGGTAGTAGTTGCGGGTTTTCTTCGTCACTCAAAAATAATTGAACCTGAACTTCTTTAAGTGAAGTGATCAAACATTGCAGACTAGAACAGAGACAGAGAGACAGTACAATCTGAAAGAGATAACTTGGCAGAAAAAACTGAAATTTTTTAAAACTAGTGGCTGTCTGTAGGGTTTCTCAGTTGCACCATGAAATCATAGTACAGGGAGAGAAGTTGAGGATAAACAAGCCAAGAAGAAATTTAATACAAGAATGAATGTGGTTTCTTAAACAACAGGGTTACTATATCATAAAAAAAAAAACAGCACCACCAAGGTTCATGATGCTGCAAATGTTGTACACTATATATATACTACAAGGTTATTGTGTTTTTTCTTTTACTTCCTAATCCTGCTTGCTTCTCTTGTTTTCAACCTGTAAAGCAAGGGTGATGTGACAACTTCTAATTACACTGCTGGTTCCCAAACTTTGTTAACAAAATTAGTTTAGTTACAAGGCGGCGAAGCCTCTCAGCGCCCGGCCCCGGGACGAGTTTTGTGGGGTCCCCAACCTTGGAGCAAGGAGGATCACCTTCACACCAACCACCAGGTGTGTAGCTGCTGTTTATCTTGCCTAGTAACTCCCTGTCAATCCTGTCCAACAGAGGGTCATCCCTCCTGAACTTTCTGGCGAATGCAGCATCGCTAGCAATGATGTTGGCTGTGTCGTTTATGTTTAGGGTACGAGGATGCTGGCGAGGAGGATTGTCCCAGGATATGAAGTGCATGTCATGGTTGATAGCTGTTGGTATGAAATGTGGGGCATTGCAGATGACTGTCTGAAAGTATCCTTCCGGGGAGGACACGAAATTGGTGTAGTACATGAGTAGAGTTCTTGGAAGATTTTCCCATCCCCATATGCAGTACTCCACGAATTCACGCGATTGCACCATCCAAGCCGATCCTGCAGATGGGGATGTGTTTGTTTGTTTGTTATGTTCTGTCTCAACTAAAAGTAAGTTTAAACTCAGAATCGTGTGTAACTCACCTGTAAAGAGTCTAAATGCTGTGGGTAAACCTCTGTTAGGATTCACCCAGAACAAGTCTGACTTAGTATTCTTATACAGCCCTGGATCCACCATCAATGGCATTCCCCTTCCTTGCCTGCAACATATGAAACATTAACATTAAAAAAACACAAACACAAACACAGTTGTAACTACAAATACACACAACATACTCCTTCCACCCTAGGTTACTCGTGTGCTCGATGAAATTATAATCTCTTCTCACATCTGCGAATACGGAAAGAAGATCTGCAACAAAAACTACAGGTCATTACAGAGCAAAGAAAGTTTTGAGTACATATGGGAGGAAAAAAAAACAAAAAAACACTAACCATCTTGAGTGACTAAGGGATAGTCTGAAGCACTGAGATTGATATACCAATCCCAATCCTTATATGTTCTGAGAAGAATGGCACTGGCATGAAGAGTATTGCTGACCATGGTTGGGCCTCTGTAAGTAACCATGTTAGCTTTGGTGATCATATTCACATTCCCAACCTCAACAAAAACAGGGTCCCTTTCCAATCTGGATGCCAGTTCCAGTCTCTCATCCACCGTCGCCTCTAGGTCGAGGTGGACAAGGTAGTAGTTCCTAGGATGGTACAATGTTCTCAGTACCCTCCATAGCTTCTCAAGATCACCTTTGGAAGCAGAGATCAGATAGGCGAAGCGCGGGATGGAAGGGGCAGGCGGAGGGGGTGGAGACTGCTCATCATCTTTAGCCTCAGAAACATCATTTGAGGTTGCCACGCGAGATGGGAATATCGAGAAGATTTTGCCCGACGAAACCATTCCTATGTTGAAGAAGTTTACCAGAAGGAAAATGCACACAACTGAGCTGATTGCAAGAGGATACACCCATTTCTTCTCCAGTACATTCATAGACCCCATTGGATAACCTTATCATGTGCTATATATATATCTATATCTATATTTATATTTATTCACACACAGATATCATTCTGTTCTGATCTGTAGATGATTCTACAAAACTGTGTTCCTATGCATGCAAATTAAAAACTTGTCACAGGATTCCTCAATCTAGATGTTGCTGTCGTTGAATCATATGCCAGCCTGCAAAACTGAGTAACATCCACCACATTACATTATTTGTTAACCGTACCCATGAAAACACAACTTCACAAGCATTAACGAACAACCTACAACGATACAATCAAAGGATTTCTCATGTATGTATTATGTCATTCATATATACGAGCCCTTTAATTGGACAGTCAGCCAATCAAAACACGTTATGGTATAATATTTTGGCAAACGATTCACTCAAAAGGCATCAAATCTTTGTGAACGAGTGATGTTTTTGTCTTCTTTCACCGCAATAACGATAAGAAAAAGGATTAGGGATTCCGAGATATCATATCATATCAAGCAATGTCAGAATGTACCTTTCTATCATCATCACAATTGAGGGATCATTAACCAAAAGCTAAAACAAAACTCTGGGCAATCAGCATTGTAAAACAGAAAAACATAATCAGCAGCTGAACAACAGACAATTAGGAACAGAAGGGCAACAACCTTTTCATTCGAATGTTGTCGTGCGTTGGGATTCTTGAAAAAGTGCAGATCCCAATGCCTGGTGGATTTGGAAGTATATATCAAGAATAAGAGAGAGAAAGCATGATATCATAATCTGAAGAAGGGGGGAGAGAGAGATAGGAAGAACTAAATGGAGATGTTTTGGAGGCAAGGGGTGTGAGATTAAGACAAGTCACGTTGAAATTTGTGTTGTGTCCTTATTCTGTTTTGCCATTTCCTGGGAAAAACATGGGAGAGAGAGAAGAGTGCGTTATAGATTTGGCTTTTGAGAAAACAGAAACTCAAGTCCATTTTTCACTACCTCTCCTTTTGTTTGAAACAAAACGCCATTTATGCTTGTCTGTACACTTGTCTCCTCAACTTCTATTTTCTGTTCAATCCCTTCTTAAAGTTTTCAAGATACAATAGTGCTTTGTCTACGTTAAAAAATTATAATATAATCAAAATGAATTATGCATTCTAATGAAAACATTTATAAAAAAAAATCAAATTTTGTTCCTTATCGATGAGTTATAATGAGTTGTTAACCCAAAGCTCACCTTCAGGTGGGTGCTGTAGGCTTTTCCTTAAATCGATAAAGAGGATATTAGACCATCTCCAACCCTATGCAGCAAATTTTATCCTAAAAAAAATAGTCTAAACATATTCTTATATCAAATTTTTTTCATCTCCCACCCATCACACCAAATTTTATTTCTTCACTAAAATAATTTGTTTTCTCATAAATTAAAACTTTGTATTATCTTTAAATATTTTAAGAGTTAATTGTTAAATAATCTTTTATGCGCTATAACTTGAATGCCAAATCAATCAACTAAACAATGTTCATGATCATGAATTTTTTTAATTAAATAGAAAAGATAGAACTTACTTAGCTCCATTGAAGATGTAATCTCTAAATTGAATGAAATGAATCAAGAATATAATGCTTCACCTCTCTGATCCGTATACGGAGACTAGAAAACTTAGAGATTTGAAACCGTTAAGATTCCTAGAGTTTTCCCGGGTATTTATAGATGTGATGAGAAACCATCTTTCAAGAGAAATGGGGAAACTCCTTTAGGAATAGAAATCCCTTTAGGAATGTGACATCCTTTCAGTAATAGAAATCCCTTTAGGAATGTGACCTCCTTTCAGGAATAAAAATCCCTTTAGGAATGTGAAACCCATAACCTTATCCATTATACATCTTTTAACCCTTATAAACTTAAATTTTAACAGAATGAGAGGGAGGGAATTTCACCCAGTAATTTCGCCTTTACACATCACTAATCATCAACGTGAATACCTTATGGAATTACAACCTTTATTATATAAATCATTGGTAGGAAATAATTATTTCTAACATTAATATCTCCAATGGTCCTCCGAGTATTAAGCATTTAGTAGCTATGGTCATCCAAGTTTTAAATGACTACGAGACGTCTTCCATGTTTTTAAAAATAACCACCCGTGGTCCCCTGAGGTTTGGTCAAACAGACGTTAAATGTGGGGGCAAAGTTGACATTTCACATTTTTTTCATCTTTAAGCTCGTCAATTAGATCTTAGGTCACTATTTCGCCCGAATCAGAGCCCTAATATACAAAAGGTTGTTGTTTGCCATTTGCCAATGGAGGCTTCGTATGGATCAAGTTCCACGATTAGGAGGCGCAATGTTAGAGAGTTTAGTGAGTGTGTATGTATATGTGGAAACAATATGAAGTGGAAACAATATGAAGCTTTGTACTTCATGGATAAATCAAAATTCAGGGCATAGGTATTTGGTCTGCTCCAATGAAAGAGTTAGTAAAAATTTTGATTTATTGTTAATTTTTTTGGGCGTTATATTTTGGTTTAATTGACAAATGGCTGCTGAAATGTTTGGTTTTATTTAGACTTGGCAATTATGGACACGACCCGTTAACACGACATGAAAATAATAGGTTAGTGTTTAGCCTTAACGTGTCCTGGGTCGTTAACGAGTTGACCTGTTAAGGACCCATTATGTTTCGTGTCTTTAACGGGTCAACCCGTTAATATTATCGTGTTAACCCGTTTACACAAACTTGTTTATAACCTGCTAAAAACCATTGTCATGAATGAGATTACAAAAGATATCATGAACATGACTAATGATGAATTTACAACATTAGCACAAGATCCTACATCAATTATTGATGTTCAACAATCTGAAATTTGAATTTTTATTATATTCAATTTTATTCTAAAAACTAGCATGGACTTCTTTAATTATCAATTTTTGGATGTTATTTTATCATTTTATGAATGTTATAAATAGAATATTTTTTAGTTTGTTTAATGGATTAAATTGCAGGTTTTATTTCCTTCACACACACACACACACACACACACACACACACACACACACACACACACACACACACACACACACACACACACACACACACACACACACACACACACACACACACACACACACACACACACACACACACACACACACACACACACACACACACACATATATATATATATATATATATATATATATATATATATATATATATATATATATATATATATATATATATATATATATAGATGCACTCTGGTGCGAATAAGTGCCCAGGAAGGAATATGCGAACGAATCAGCGCGCGACACGTATCCAGATCTAATAACTTAAAAAAAACGCTGTGGCATTTTCGTAAATAATTGAACATCGAAGTGCAAGTAAAATCACTTTCAAGTGCACCTACTTTCACCTATAAGTGCATGTAATTTTGCCTTGTTAGCATTCACTTCCCGCAAACATTCATGCACCTAGATGTACTTATAACTATAGGTTCAACTATTTATAACTATAGGTGCACCTACTTTCACCTATAAGTGCATGTAATTTTGTCTTGTTAACATTCATTGATCTGAGTTCAGCGGGTAGTAATACCCCTAAAAATCACTCGCAAACATTCATGCACCTAGGTGCAACTACTTATAACTATGTGTACAACTACTTAGAACTATAGGTGCAACTACTTATAACTATAGGTGCGTTCAGTATTGACGCTCAGTTTAAATTTTTTACTTGCACCTATAATACAGTTTACATGTAGTTGTAATACATTTTACTTGCACTTTGATGTTCAATTATTTACGAAAATGCCACCGCGCTTTTTTTAAAAAATCAGTGTTTCTCATACATTAGATTTTCTCATCCATTAGATTTGGACACGTGGACAGACAGAATCCACTCCTATTTCGCGCCTGGGCGAAGCATTCGCACCTGAGTGCAATTATATATATATATATATATATATATATATATATATATATATATATAACTTAACTTTAAATTTCAGTTTTTTTTAATATACTAGTATTTGCGCCCGTGCGATGCACGGAATAGATTTGTTGTAATATATTAAGAATATTTGGATCGATATATAATTATTTAAATTAGAACATCAAATATTATATAGTGCAATTGAATATACGGGTTGGATCATTTATGTGTTTTTATATTATCATTTTTTGAATTTAAGCAAATAATTGCTCAAATTAATAGTTAATGTGTAGATGTATGCATGCAGTTAGACCTGGCAATTATGTACATGACACAAAACCGGACACGAAAATAACGGGTTAGTGTTTAGCCTTAACGTGTCCCGGGTCGTTAACAGGTTGACCTGTTAAGGACCCGTTATGTTTCGTGTCTTAACGGGTCAACCCGTTAAACCTATTAAGAACCCGTTTAACCCGTTAATATTATCGTGTTAACCCGTTAACACGAACCCGTTTACCAAACATGTTTATAACCCGTTAAGAATCATTGTCATTTATGTAAGAACCATTGTCATAATTGAGATTACAAAAGATATTATGTACATGACTAAGGATGAATTTATTACATTAGGCCAACATCCTACACCAATTATTGATGTTCAACAATTTGAATTTTGAATTTTGATTGTGTTCAATTTTATTCTAAAAACTTGTATGGACTACTTTAATTATGACTTTTGGATGTTATTTTATCATGTTATGAATGTTATGAATTGAATACTTTTTAGTTTGTTTGATGAATTGAACTGTAGATTTTTTTTTTAAATAGAACTTAACTTTAAATTTTAGTTTTTTAAATATATTAATAGAAATAACGGGTTTAAACAGATTTCGTGTCATGTCGAATATTATTGTGAAACTAGTTTTTTGCGTGCATTGCGCGATTGAGATAATGCCCAATGATTTTTTTTTTTAAATAAGTACTTTAAAGTATATTAAGGCAAGATTATATTGAAATTGTTCATGCATAGATAATTGAAGGTTGAATTTGCGTATTTAAATAGGTAATTCTTCTCCCAAAGGTTGAGTCCCCAACCCCAAGGGCCCCCCACACTCCGACCCGACAGAGCATTGTGGGAAGTTGTAAATCACGGCGACTCAATGGTTCAGCAGACAGGGTCAAATGCTGATACGCATAAGGAATCTGCCCACTTTGGACATAATTCCCGCATTGCGACCGCCGAGGTTCAAACCTTGGTCTCTTCTCCCAAATGCTACCCACTAAACCATTGAGCTAAGCCCGTGCGGGTTAAATAGGTAATTCTAAGTTTACAAATGCAAAATAATATAGTCAATATTGATTATAATTGTCAATAAAATAATTGTATAGGTATGGTTGAAACCAAATACGGGACATAAGGGAGAACAAATAAAAATTAGGGCATAAAATATTAAATATATACTAATATTGTTTGAGGAGATTCCGACAGGATTTGTGGTTAAGTTCTATTAAGACTTTAATATTAGAATTAGATTAATGGTGTAGTTATAATTCTATATTAGACTTTAATATTAGAATTAGACTAACGGTGAATTAATGGAAAAGTTAAATGGATAATCATATAATTAAGAATAAATTAGAAAATCTTAAAAGAAAAAAATTAAAACCTGAACAATATGAACCATTCATTTGATTTAATAATTTGGCGGTCATTTTTTCTACCCAATGTTAATAATTAAATAAATTCGCTGGTCAAATCCGCTAACGCTAACCGCTAACTGTTGATTGTCAAACAAGGACATTGCGAGGTAGTTCTCACTTCAATTTGTTGTGTGATTTGAATACTCTCTTTGTCACAAAATCTCTCAAGTAGTTAATATGGTTGGCTTTATTAATTATAATTTTTTTTAATTTTTTCATGATATTTATAAAGTACTTGGTAAATAAATATATAACATTATTTTATGTTATAACTTTGATATTTAATTAGAAAAATAGTGCACAAAAAAAGATAATAGATAATGTAGTGAATATAATCAATTGATGAATTTGAATGTAAAAATTTTTACATTTGAGAAAAATAAAGACAATATAACTAATGAAAATATTTCTTTTAATTAATTTATTGATAATTAATAATTTTTTTATTCATTGAATAAAGACATTGTAAGGACAATGTAGCGAATATAATCAATTAATAAATTTGAATATAAAGAATTTTTATATTGAAGAAAAATAAAGACAATATAACTAATAATTTTTTTTTTTTTGAATAAAGACATTGTGGACACACAACTCTAAATTAAAGAAATGCATATGTATTATTTTTTGTTGTAACTACTAAATTATTATTTATATAATTTAATAAGAGTAAAGTAGAGTACTAATTATGCCAACTTTGATTGGGATGAGTTTCGAACCTAAGACCTTTTTTTTATTGAGATCAATGAGTAAGTTAACGGTGAACTAACGACAATTCTTAAAATTTTAACGGAATTAGTAACGGTGTGTGGGTATTTTAGGAAATTTTAGTGTAAAATTTAAATCTGATCAATCTTTTAATTAATCTGAGCCATTCATTTGATTAAAATCTGTGACCGTCATTTTTTCTACCCATTATAGGCCTAACTCTCTTGGGCTCTTATTAGTATATATATAGTATATATTTCTGTTTTTTTTTTTTTTCATTTTTTTTTAAATTTACATTTACTATTTACTATTGTTTAGGTGTGAAATCAAGTAAATAGGATTTTGTTTTTAATTGTTTCAATAAATCGTAAATATTACCAATTGTTTGGTCACACAATAAGCTTTATCTAATTATATATATATATATATATATATATATATATATATATATATATATATATATATATATATATATATTATTTAATAAATTAGAAATTATAAAAATAAAAAATGATTAAACTGTGTAAAGTATATCAGTGAACATTACGGATTATTTGCTTAGAGTAATTGCTTACTGAAAAAACTTTAGTGAGTTATTTTATTATAAGCAGCAAAAAATTGTGTATATAAATTAATAAATTAGTTGTATAAATTAAAAATGAAAAAACCGGAAGTATATACTTAAAATTAGATTTCTAACTTATTTAATTTTCTGAATTTCGGAATAAATTTGTAATTATAAATAGTAAGGTAAGAATAATTCTTATGCAATATACGATTTGGCAACTCAATTAATATTAAGATTCCGTGCAATGAACATGTATTTTATCTTGTGTACTCATTTGAACGGTAATTTATTTTTATACAATAATTATGCTGACAGGATAATAGGGCTGGCACCCGACCCGGATCATAAGTGGGCATTTGACCTAACACCATATTTGACCCGACACCACATGGAAACCCAACGGGCAAAACTCCAACCGACAGAATTTCAACAGGTGTCACCTTTACTGCCATTGAAGCCACCATTGATGAGAGTGAATTAAAGGCTTAGGCTCCCCACTTATGTCCCATGTTGTTACCGTTAGGACTTGGTATAAATAGGGCTCTCCTCAGCTAGCAAAGGACAATGTACTTTCTATACTAAAAGACTAAGCAATACAACAATCCGTTATTCTGATATTATATTTCCGGTAACATATTTACCGTCATTGGTGCTTTCATTGAGAGCCTGAGTCCAACACTCAAGCAGGCAACGACACATACAACTCATTCCCTCTTTCAATAGCAAGCTTGGAAGAATGGCGTCCCACAGCTCCCACGGTTCCCGCAACGTGAACAACGACAATGTCTCAGGTGACCACCGGAACCAACTCACCAAAAATCGTGGAGGGGACCTCCGAGAAAAGCTCAACAACGGGAGGCACAGGGACCTTCGAGGCCAACTCAACAATGGAGGGGCAAACCAAGCTGTGAACCTCCAGGCGACCGCCGATACCATTCAGCAAGCAGCGATGACGCAAAATCAGGTGGCGGTGGGACTACAAGGCCAAGCGGCCCCTCCGCGACCTCAGGAAATAGAGATAGAATCCCCGCGGAGGGTAGATGCCCAGCAGGACGCAACCAGTGCAGCGAGGGACGTAGGACGTCGTATCAGGACAGGGGGTCCAGGGGAGGGCACCCAAAGAAGTGGACCGGCCAGACGGCAACCAGGACCCTCCCGCTCTGCCCTGGAACGATTGGGACACGGGGCGCCCGCGCGGCAAAGGCTAGAGTCACGGGCCGAGGGGTCCTCCGCTAGAGGCCCTCGCTGGCACGAAGATAGAGAAGCAGAAAGATCACCCACAGAGAGGATGGGCGAGTCTCGTGGGCTGGCCCCGCGCCGGCATGGTGGCAAGTCGGCCCTGTGTCGACACTCGGATGAGCGACGCGTCGATGAGCCGGCTCCGCGTCGGCACTCGGAGGACGAGTGACGCGCTGATGAGCAGATTCCACACCGACACGTGGATGAACGGCACGTCGAGGAACCAGCTTCGCGTCGACACTTAGATGGACGGCACGTCGAGGAACCAGCTCCGCGTCGACACTCAGATAGACGGAACGTCGATGAGCCGGCTCCACGCCGACACTTGGGCGAGCGGCCCGTCGATGAGCTAGCCCCACGTTGACACATGGAGGAGCGGCAGCTGGCCCCGCGCCGGCACCCTGACGATTCGGCCCTGGTCGAGAGGGTGCAAAGAAGAATCGAGGAGTTAGCAAGAAGGGTGGAGGCACGGGAGCAGTCGCCGGAACCCGAGGTACGGGTGGCAGCACCATTCTCCCCAAGCATCATGGATGTACCTTTGCCGAGGGATTTTAAGTTGCCTGCCATCAAGGCGTACACGGGGGCCACTGACCCACGTGTCCACATGACGAGATATAAGGCTACTATGGTAATGATCGGGGCAAGGGACGCTATCATGTGCCGAGCATTCTTGTCCACCCTGGATGGAGCAGCCCAAGACTGGTTCAACTCCATCCCGGATGAGTCGATCCAAAACTTTGGGGAGTTGTCCAAGAGCTTCCTGACATACTTCTCCGGTAGCATACATCGTAAGAAACCCTTCTCTCACCTCTGTGTAGTAAAGCAAGATAGGGGCGAGAGCCTCAAAGACTTCATGATGAAATGGAAAAAGGAAGTCAATAATGTCTACGACTTCAACTCCAAGGCGGCGATCCTGATATTTATCCATGCCTTAAGATCGGGGTATTTCCACAAGCAGCTGAACGCCCACCACCCCCGTTCTTACGAAGATCTAATGAGGACGGCTAGCCGCTATGCCGAAGCAGAGGACGTCGACAAGAAGAAGAAGGACAAAGAGGATGGTAGGAAAGGTGAGAAGCCTGGGAAAGCTGGTCCGCCCATCCAGGCACCATGCTCGAACCACCCGACCGCAGGGAAAGGCCGAGACCACGAACGACCTCGCCTGGTCCCCTTGCGCAATTTAACCCCTCCTACCCATCCCGTCAGTGTCATTCTAAAGCAGGCTGATGAGATGAGAATAGTGGAGTTCCCACCAGAGTGCATGAAGGTCTCCCCGAAAGGAGACCAAACAAAGTACTACAGGTTCCACAGGCAACCTGGGCACTGCACAGATGAATGTAACGTGCTGAAGAGACAAATAGAAGAACTCATCCAGCAGGGCTACTTCCAACATTTCGTCAAGCGATCCAAGCAGCAGCAACATCCGCAACACAATCCACCAAAAAATGTCTGGAGGGAGGAGGATGGCGCCGAGCCGTCCACCTCGAACACCAAAAAAAGAGAACACGACCAAATATCTGAGCAGGATGATAGCGAGAAGGAAACCGAGGTGGCGCCCAGACGACAAAAGAAGTACACCATACACTTTATCTATGGTGGACCTGCGGGGGGCGACACACCCGCAGAGAGGAAGAAGTGGAGCAGACAGCTGTACGTGGGAGAAGTGGTAAGTCTTCCCAAAGGAAAGAAGTAGAGGCAGGAGGCCATCACTTTCTCTGACGAGGACTTCCCCAAGGCCCCCCTACCCCATCGCGATGCACTGGTGATTAAGATGGACATCAATGATATGATCGTATATCACATCCTAGTCGACATGGGAAACTCGGTCAATGTGATGTACTATGACGCCTTCACCAAGTTAGGGCTACCTAGGAGCCAGCTCAAAGAGGTACAAACTCCACTCTCTAGGTTTATTGGGGATTCGGTGGAAACCGAAGGGTCGGTGGTCTTACCCGTGGAGATAGGCACGAGCCCCAACCTTCGCAAGCTGGACATGGAATTCATCGTGGTAAGTCTCACTTGTGCGCACAACATCATATTGGGGAGGCCGGCACTGGAGGACCTCAAGGCCATAGTGTCGGTGGAACACTTGTGTATGAAGTTCCCTACTCCGAATGGGATAGGAGCCGTCAGAGGAGATCGGCGAGCAGCCCGCAGTTGCTACGTAAAGGCATGCAAGAAGATTGGAAGTAAGGACCTACAGGCCCACACGATCGCGGAGAAAATTTTTCAAAGAAGAAGAGGCCTGGCCCGCGCCGAGCCCGTATCAGAAACGGAAGATATAGTTCTACATCCCTCCAGACCCAGATCGAGTGGTGAAGATCGGCATAGGCTTAAGTCCAGAGCTAAGGGCCTAGATAGTGGATGTAATCAGCCGCTCCCGCGCGGTGTTCGCATGGGGGCCAGAGGACATGCCAGGCGTAGATCAAAGTATCATAACCCACAAGCTCGCAGTCGACCCCAGCGAAAAGCCGGTGCATCAGCGAAAAAGGTATATGTCGGCAGAACGGAGAGAGTTCGTGAGAAAGGAGGTGGCCGCGTTGCTTCACATGGGGCACATCAAAGAAATTTACTATCCGCAGTGGCTGAGCAAAGTAGTCTTGGCTCCCAAAGGATCAACGTGGAGGATGTGGGTAGACTACACGGACCTCAATAGGGCATGCACTATGGACCGTTTTCCACTACCTAATATAGATCAGTTGGTGGATGAGACGGCAGGATGTGAACTTATGAGCTTCATGGACGCCTTCCGTGGGTACCATCAGATATCCATGCATGAGGAGGACGGCGAGAAGACCGCCTTCACCACTTCTGTGGGGATATTCTGCTACTTGGTCATGCCATTCGGATTGAAGAATGCCGGGGCCACATACACTTGCATGGTGGCAAAGCTGTTTAAGACGCTGTTAAGACGAAACATAGAAGCATACCTGGACGACATGATTGTCAAAAGTCGCAAGGCCACCTCTCATGTCGAGGATCTCAGCGAGGTATTTTCCATTATGAAGAAATTTCATTTGCGCTTGAACCCAAAAAAATGCACCTTCGCCGGTTGGGAAGCTTCCTTCGGAATACTAACAGCTCCGCCAGGATGGCACAATGGGCCATGCACCTCAGTCAGTTCGACATAGACTTCAAACCGAGGCCCGCCATCAAATGCCAAGCTCTTGCAGACTTTGTAGTAGAGGGCACAGCCCGGGAAGTGACGGACCAGGTAGAAACTGAAGATGGAGGGTGGTGGACCTTGTCTACAGATGGTTCTTCCAATAGCAAAGGTTGCGGCGGCGGCGTAGTACTCGTCACTCCGGAGGGATTCCGCGCCTACTATGCCATCCGATTCCACTTCAAGCTATCTAACAATGAGGTAGAGTATGAGGCCCTCCTCAATGGACTGCGGTTGGCGGCAGGATTACGAGCTGAAAAGGTTCGAATTCGGTGAGATTCCAAGTTGGTAGTCAGCCAGGTGTCGGGGGAGTATGAAGCCAGTGAAGGAAGCATGCAGAAATACAGAGACGCGGTGCTAAGAACCTTGCGCGAGTTTGAGGGATATGAAATACACCAGGTACCAAGAGAGCAAAACGCCGACGCCGACATGCTCTCCAAGTTAAGTATCGGAGTCCTCAACCACATCAGGAAGATCGCTCGGCTAGAAGACCTCGAGACTTCAAGTATCGATGTCTCGTGGGCCTTCCCTGTGCAGACTAGGGAACCATGTTGGATTGACCATATCAAGCGATACAAGGAAGATGACTCCTTACTGCAAGACGAGGCAGACGCAAAGGTAACAAAATTGCGGGCACCCAGCTACATCGTCTCGGGCGATAAGCTATACAAACGCTCCTACAACGGCACGTTACTAAGGTGTCTATACCCAGATGAAGCCAAGTTGGTGATGAAAGAAGTCCACGAGGGGGTATGCTCCACGCACCAAGTGCGTACACCATTGCACGTCGCATCATGTTACAAGGGTATTTTTGGCCCAAAATGCTAAGGGACTGAGCCGAGTATACAAAGCGATGTCCCAAATGCCAAGAATTCCAGGCACTACCAGGTCGACCTGCGATAAACTACACCTTGGTAAGCACCGTGATTCCTTTTTCAAGATGGGAATTAACCTAGTAGGGGCCCTCCCCACGGGGACTGGAACCAGGAAGTACATCATTGTGGCCATCGACTATTTCACGAAGTGGGTGGAGGCCGAGCCCCTGGCAAGCATCACCGCAGCAAGGTGCAAAAGTTTTGTCGAGAAGAACATTCTGTATCGTTTCGGTATCCCTCTCCAAGTAATCACAGACAGTGGTCGTCAGTTCGAGGCACGAGAATTTTCAGAATTCCTAGCAGGATGGGGCATTAAGCATAGCCGAGTGGTGGTATCTTATCCTCAGGCGAACAGACAAGTGGAAAATGCGAACAGAACCATCCTCGACGACCCCAAGAAAAAGCTAGAAGCAGCCAGCAGAGCCTGGGTGGAAGATCTCGATGGCATCCTCTGGGCCTACCGCACGACACCAAGATGGGCCACCGGAGAAACCCCATTCGCCCTCGCTTATGGATTCGAAGCTCCGGTCCCGGTGGAAGTGATCATACCTATTAGAAGGGTGGAGGAGTTCTAGTCAGAACAGAATGAACTCCACCAAAGGGTTGATCTAAACTTCTTAGATGAAAAGAGAGAAGCGGCATTCTGCAAAATGGAGAACTATAGTCGCTAGCTAAAGTCCTACCACGACGCAAAAGTCCAACCCCGATATTTCCAAGTCGGCGACCTCGTGTTGCGAAAAAGGGAAGCTAGCCAACCCCTGGAAGGAGGAAAATTCGCAAAGAAATGGGAGGGGCCTTACGTCGTGGAAGAGATCATTCGCCCAGGTACATACAAGTTAAAAACGACAGGAGGAAGGATGATCGATCGGGTATGGAACTTGGAACATTTGATTAAGTATTTTCCTTAATATCCTATAGTGGTAGTCGCCTGGGACTAGTACTTGGTAATCGCGCTCCGTCCGCTCTACATGCTAAAACTTTCTGAAATAATATCTTGTTTTCATGGTCTGCCCATGTTGTTTATTGAAGCGAGTTCGTTATCGTCCTTTACGAAGCTTTCTGAAATAATATCTTGTTTTCATGGTCCGCCCATGTTGTTGCTTAAAGTTAGTAAAAAAAAAAAACAAAACAAGAAAAGGGAAGGCAGGACCGAGGCGCACGCCTCGGCCGAAGAATTGGCCGAGGTACACGCCTCGGCCAACGCCGAAGTCCGTCTCGGCCCCACAAAAAAAAAAAAATTCAAAGTCGCAAGTTTATTCCGAAGTAATAGGTTTATTCTGAATATTCTGAAAGTAGCAAGTTTTATTTCGAACATAGAAAAACAAATTATTCAAAGATATAGCTGGGAAGCAAGGAAAAAATCTCAAGTACGACTACAGAACTACTCGTTGTCCGTGATGTCCTCAATCACAATCTGATCAAGTGGAACATCGGGGACGTTGCTGGTGTCGATGCCATGAAACGCGTCCACCAAAGAATCCTCACAAGCATCGGTAACATCATCGGCGACTTCATTCTGGACATCAGGGTCAGGATTCTTCTCTATGACGGGCAAGCCAAGTACCACGGGGTCAAAATTCGGAACCTTCTCTCTCAGCACTGGAAAAATCTGCTGTTGCTTCGTATACATCCCAATTTTAAAAGCAACATGCGCCTCGGCCTCGACCGCCTCTTAACCAGCTCCAGTTTTGAGGAATTCCCGGACAGCCCCAGGAGTGCACACATAATTCATCGCGTCCCCTTTAAACTTGGCTGAACTCTTGTAGGCCCCAACAGGCGTCCTCCGACTTTGGTGGCACCGCCACTTTTAGTTATCAACTTTTAAATCTTCCACTCCCAGTCTTCCCACTTTCAATTTCTAGCCATCTACAGTCCCTTCCGTTAGAATCGACTGTCTCAAGCCGTTTTCTTAATGGTAGTTTTATCCTTTCACATTTAATAACTTAAATCAGATGTTTCCTCATCAAAATAGTCAAACAATGGTTTCCCCAAGCTAAACGAATACAAAACCATAGCAGAGCTTCAGAACGAGGATCTGACATTAATATCATTGTGAAAAAAAACCCGAAAGAGATAGCTAATAAAATTATCTTGCCAATGACCACATCGCCATTGTGTCTATGTGGCTGGAGAAGGTGGAAGATGATGAAGGCACTCTTACTGCCTTGTTGGGAAAAACCATTCAAGAAAGAAGGCTAGTTCTTTTTTTTTTTTTTTTTTTTTTTTTTTTGGATCGCATCTAACTAAATTGTTCTTGTTAGTTGTCCGCTAGTCTTTGAGACGTAGAGACATTCGCGATCCACTCTCTCTATTATGCTAATTGTGTCGTCTGCATAGGTAAGGTTGTTGGAGCTTCTTTCTATATATACCTTCTTCCATATTGAGCAGAAATACCATAACATCAGACAAAATTAAGAACTTTTTCTCCTTTCTTCATAGCTTCTTTCACTTCTCAATCTATATCTTGCCAATGACCACATCGCCATTGTGTCTATGTTGCTGGAGAAGGTGGAAGATGATGAAGGCACTCTTACTGCCTTGTTGGGAAAAACCATTCAAGAAAGAAGGCTTGTTCTCTTTTTTTTTTTTTTTTTTTTTTTTTTTTTTTTTTTTTTTTTTCTTTTTTTTTGGATCGCATCTAACTAAATTGTTCTCGTTAGTTGTCCACTAGTCTTTGAGACGTAGAGATCGCGATCCACTCTCTCTATTATCGCAAATTATGCACTGGAAACATGTTCATCATGAATGGTGAACACGGATCCAAACGGCGCCGTTTTTACGTTAAAAAAAAATTCGCGAATGTGATGTTAACGACGCGCGTTTGGTCAGATTATGAATTTTCTGTTATGAGATTATGAATGTACTGTAAATTCATAATCTCATAACAGAAAATTCATAATCTCATAAAAGAAAAACATTTATTAAATTATGAATTTTCTGTTATGAGATTATGAATTTACTGTAAATTCATAATCTCATAATAGAAAATTCATAATCTCATAACAGAAAATGCATAATTTATGAATGTTGAAGAAGCTTGCGCTACAGAGGAGCAACCATGGTTTCGGACGGGAATGTGTAGGCATGATTCCAAAGTGAATGTGCAGGCATGGATTCATAATTTATGAATGTCCGAAATCATTGATCACCTCAAATTAAAGTAAAATCGCGAAATGTGAAAATGAAGAAGAAAAGTCACGCGATTAATTAAGGAGGAAAAAAAAAAGATAACGGTGCACTAACACCGTTGGGATCGTGTTCACCATGAATGGTGAACACGGTTCCATGGCATAACGATTGCTCTATTATGCTAATTGTGTCGTCTACATAGGGAAGGTTGTTGGAGCTTCTTGCTATATATACCTTCTTCCATATTGAGCAGAAATACCATAGTAGCAGACAAAATTAAGAACTTTTTCTCCTTTCTTCATAGCTTCTTTCACTTCTCAATCTGAGCATATATATATATATATATATATGGGCCAATGAGATCACCTTGATAGATGAGATCTCATCTCATCTATTACTAAATTTCCAATGGATGGATATGATTGAAAGTCAAATACTAATTAATTAAAGATATAAATAAAAGAGAATGGTGAAAGTGTATATCTATTATGGTGTTTAATTTTGGTCATAATTGAAATAAAATCTTTACCATATTATAAGGGATCCTAACCACGGAAATAATTAATTTTATTTTTTATTCTGGGTTTTTAAAAATGCATCTGTAATTTTTATTTAGGTTTATGTTGCGGTGGTGTGTGCGTGTGTGCGGTATGGCGTGTGCAAATTTCTAGGAATTACGTATCAAATTAAACACACCTATTTGAGTTTGGTATATGGTATTCCTAGAAAATCTGGGATGGGTAGTGGGTGCATATGACGCGTAGGGTATTGAAACTTACGATAAGTACATCTGTAAATTTATTTAGGTTTATGTTGTGGCGGTGTATGCGTATGTGTGGTATGACGTGTGCAAATTTCTGGGAATTACGTATCCAATTAGACACACCTATTTGAGTTTGGTATATGGTATTACCGAAAAATTTGTGGTGGGTAGTGGGTGCATATGACGCGTAGGGTAATGAAACTTTGCATCATGTTGTCGTTTACATTTATGTTTATATTTATTTGTGATGCGTTGGTGGGTACGCTTATGTAGGTGGGCGTGTGTAAAGTCTAAGCGGGTTGTGATAGGTTATGGGTTGTTTCGTGTGGGGCGTGATTGTGTATATGTTTTTGAGTTGTTGGTTTGTGCGTCGCTTCAATTGGGCGTGTGCGTAATATTGGGAATTAGGTAACCATTCCAACAGAAGAAAATGTGTTTCATTTATGTAGAGGCGTGGGTGTTTTGAGAGGTTAGTGTGTGCTTATGAAGTGGTGGGTAATGCTCAAATGTGGTAGTGCAGAGATGGGATGTGTGGTGTTTGATGTGGGGCATGATTGTGTATATGTTCTTGTGTTGTTGGTGTGTGCGTTGCTTCAATTGGACGTGTGCATAATACTGGGTTTGATTTATGCAGAGGTGTGTGTTTGTGCAATTGGGCATGTGCAAAAATCTGGGAATTAGATAACCAATAAAAAACAACTATATGTTTTTTTTTGTTTTTTTTTTTAATTTTTTTTTGGATTAGGGGTGTGCATTTGGAGTGGTTAGTATGTGCATATTAGATGTTGTATTGTTCTTTTCGGAACTTGTATTTTTGACTCTCATGCGTAGGTGTGAGGGCGTATGATTGGTGGCATGTGCAATAAATTCCAACAGAAACATATCAAATGCACAACCAAAGTTATCACGCATAAAAGTTAAAACACACAACCAACAATAAATGTCGATAACACAAACATATCAAATGCACACATGATAATAAATTTCAACTTAGTATGCACATATTCCAAGAAGAAGAAGAAGAAGAAGAAGGATGAGAAGAAGAAGGAGAAGAAGGAGAAGGAGAAGAAGGAGGAGAAGGAGGATAAGAAGGAGAAGGAGAAGGAGAAAGAGAAGAAGAAGGAGAAGGAGAAGGAGAATGCGAAGGAGGAGGAGAATGCGAAGGAGGAGGAGGAGGAGGAGGAGAAGTCAATGACTAAATTTGGAATTGCCACCAAAGATAAGAGACATCCGTTGAAATTAACTCATTGGAAAAATAATAAAAAAATAAAGAGACGAAAATATCTTTGCCTAAAATAGTGTTTAATCGAAAAAGTCATCGAAATGACAAAAGTTGTTCAAAATATGATAGTTTGGGGTGTTAAATGGCAAAAATGATAATTTGAGAATAAATTTAGAATTGGCACCAAAGACAAGGGACCTCCGCTATAATTATCTCTGAGTAGATAAATGAAACACAATGTTTTAGAGAAACGACTGGGTTACTTTGGATGGAGGTGAGGATATGAGGCTAGTGGTAGATTCTTGCAAAATCTCTAGGATTCAGGTCGATAGTCTAATGAGGAAGGCAACATTTGAGGAAGTAAAGAAGGCAATCTTTGGCATGAAGAAATTCGGCCAGGACTTAATTGAATTCCGATAACTTTCTATTAACATTTCTGTAGGGACCGTGGGACTCACTTTCGTGGAGATGGTCAACTAGGCATTAGAGAGCGATAGGGTCTCGAGTCAACTCTTGCATGCCTTCATCACGCTCATCCCCAAAAAGGATGTCTCGGAGTCTGCAGTTGACTTCAGATGGATTTCACTTCTCAATGTGGCTTTCAAGATAGTGTCTAAAGTGTTGGTTAACCAGGTGAGACCTCTCATGTGCAAAATTATTGGGCCTCACCAGAACAGTTTTTTGCTGGGACGGTCCACTCTTGATAATGTTATCTTCACCCTGGAGGTCATCCACCATATGAGCACGAAACGGGGGTGTAGAGGGTTGATGGCTGTCAAAGTTGATCTGTAGAAAGCCTATGATAGTGTAGATTAGAATTTTCTTTATGATACTTTGAGGGGGTTTGGATTCTCGACTCGGTTCATTGAGCTCATCTTATTTTCCCTCAGAGAGAGGTGTATTTTGATCATCTGGAATGGGAGATCTTGATGAAGCAAACCTCCACAACTCACTTGAAGCAATTTAGAAGCAGTTTACCAGCTCACTGATTCCACAGCTCCAGGCAGCTTATGTTCTTTTATGTTAATAAAAGCCTGAGGAGCTTTCTGGTATTTTCACACATATGGTAGTTATAACTTTCTCTTTCCCCCTGTAGAATGTATATAGCTTTATCCTCTTTCTTTTCCCAAGTTTAATCATTCAATTTCATTCTCTGTAAACCAAGAACCTCTTCTCTCTGTTAATAACAACTCTCTTGTTTCTTCTTAGCATGGACAGAGTTTCCGAACATGGTATCAGAGCGTCACTGGAGTTACGCCGCGGCAGTCATGGCGGAAACTGAGAACGACGACAAGAATTTCATTGATCAAGTTCCTTTGAACCAGATTCCGACGAATCCAAGTTCCGTTCAGCGTGTAGAAGAGTTTGACGACCATATGTACTTACATATAACTGAGAATCCTAACCCTATTCTTGCCTCTCCACTGCTATTGAAAGTCAACTACGCGTCCTGGAGCAGATCCATGAGGATTGCTCTTGAGGTCAAGAACAAGTATGGTTTCGTCGATGGAAGCATAGTTAATCCTGGAGAATCCGATCCTAGGTTTCCGATTTGGAGGAGATGCAACAATATCGTGCGCTCATGGATCTTTAAATCCCTCAGCTCCACGATTACAGAAGGAGTGCTGTACTTCGAAGTTGCGGCTGACATTTGGAATGTTCTTAAAAAGAGGTACTCTCAGGTCGATGCTCACAGAATTGCCGAGTTGCAGAATGAGATTTACAGGTGCACTCAAGGTAGTCTTTCTATCAATGAGTATTTCACAAAATCTTATGCTCTGTGGGTGCAAATGAATGCTATGAGGCCTATTCCAAAGTGCGGATGCATACCAAAGTGTTCATGTGCTCTCATCAGTAAGATTCAAAAAGAAAAAGAGGAAGATCAGATAATTCATTTTTTGGAAGGGCTAAACGAAAAATATGAGAACATTAAGTCTGGAATATTGGTTATGGATCCCATCCCGATCATGGAAAAGGTCCTTAACATGGCTCCAAAAATGGAGAGAAAGCTCAAAAGTTCTCGCAATGTGAAGAACCCTGATCTGATTCAGTCGAATGCTGTTCAAAATGCACCTGACCACTGTGCAGAAGACCAAACTGTTGTAGCTGCTTCAACTTCTTATAACAAGAAAAAGTTCAATAGCAGCTCAGGGAAGAATGTGCCTAAATGCACATTCTGCGGAATGCTTGGACACACGGTGGAAAAATGCTACAAGAAGCATGGTTTTCCTCCATGATGGATCCCAGGTTACAAGTCTAAAGGCAAATAAGCTCAGGAATCACATCAGGTTTCAAGTGTCTCTATGAACCAGGTTGGTGATGTTGGCCTTACTGCTGAACAGTTCCAGAGGCTTCTAACCTTGTTGGAAAATCAAAATCAAGGGAATCGTCCTTCCAACAGTGCAACTGTAACTGTGTCTAATACTTGAATCAAATCAGGCTTCAGAAAACCTATGGAGAAGCACAATGAAGGCAAGTTCATTTCTAATCCCCATATCAATACTGTCCTGAATTCTCTTGATGTCTAGATCTTAGATTCTGGGGCAACAGACCATATCACTTGTTCCTTGGATTATTTTGAATCTTACTGTGTTGTTCATGGGATATTGGTGAAATTTCCTAATGGGGAAATAGTCAATGTCACACACATAGGGGATAACAAGCTTCATATGAATATATTGCTGAAAAATGTGTTGTTCATTCCATCTTTTTCCTTCAATATTATTTCTGCTAGCAAACTAATAAGACAATCAGGATATGAGATTATTATTGGGGCTGATTACTGTAATATTCAGGGCCATCTTGGGATGGTGGATGGTTTTGCTAAAGAAAAAGATGGACTGTACCTGATCACCGACCCCCCTGTCAAGAAGAAAGCCTACTTTACTGATAAAACCTCTGAAACATCATGTAGCAGTTTGTCTGTTGAGATATGGCATAATAGACTAGGCCATTACCGCATGAATAAGATACTATTGTTAAAGGGAGTGAAATTTGCATCCCCTCACATAGCTTCTGATTTTGTTTGTGATATTTGTCATTTTGCCAAACATAAGAGGTCTTTATTTCTTGTTAGCAATACCAAATCTGAGAAATGCTTTGATCTAATACACATGGATGTTTGGCGTCACTTTGCCGTGACATCTCTTAAAGGAGAGCACTATTTTCTGACCTTTGTTGATGATCATAGTAGGTTTATTTGGATGCATCTAATGAAACATAAATCAGAGGTCAGGTCCATATTTCATAATTTCTATAACTATGTTTCTACTCAGTTTGGTGCCAAGATTAAAATAGTCAGAACATACAATGGAAATGAGTTTTTAATGAATACCTTTTTTAATGAGAAGGGAATTGTTCATCAAAGATCATGTGTGTATACACCCCAACAGAATGGGGTGGCAGAAAGACAGCATAAACATATTTTAAATATAGCCATGGTTCTAAAATTTCAATCTGAACTGCCTGATACTTTTTGGGGTCATTGTGTCTTGCATGCTTCTTATCTTATAAACATGCTGCCCACTGATGTCCTAGAGGGTAACACCCCCTCTAAGATTTTGTATGGAAGATGTGTAGATTACAACCAACCGAGGTCCTTTGGATGTCTATGCTTTGTTGCCACCATCTTACAGGGAAGGAACAAAATGCAGTCAAGAGCTAAGAAATGCATCTTCTTGGGATTTCCTGCTGATGTAAAAGGATATATAGTGTTTGATCTCACTGATAAAACTGCTTTTGTTTCCAAGGATGTCATATTTGGTTCCAATTTATGTTTGATCCTCCAATGTCTTTGGTTCCAATTTATGTGGAAGCAGAAACCACCTCATTAGAGCTATCTAGGAGAAATGCTAGTACTAATGAAGCTAGTGAAATGGTCAGAAAAAAATTGTTGAATGACCATCCTACAAAAGGACATATTGAAAAACCACACCTTATTACTCATTCACCAGATACCCACACTGAGCAGTCACAGTCTGGGAACTATTCCAATGGTCATAATTACCGTCATGAGGAACAGCCACAGCCTAAGAATCACTTCAGCATTCTTGGTGATCATAATGACCAGCAACAACCCAAGAGGTCCATGAGAGTGAGAAGCATTCCTCCCAGACTGCAAGATTGCCTTTGTCAATCTGCCACATCCAATCAAGCAGATGCTAGGACTTCACCTCACTCTATAGGGAAGTTCATTTCCTATTAGAATTTACCTCCTGCTCACAGAGTTTGTGCATCCTCTATTTCTTCCTCTCATGAGCCCCAGTCCTACCAAGAAGCAGTAAGGCATGTGGAATGGAGAAAAGCCATGGAAGCTGAGATAGAAACATTGATTCAGAACAACACTTGGACCCTGACAGACCTACCAGCTAGTAAGTCACCCATTAGTTGTCGATGGGTATACAAAGTGAAGCATATAGAAAATGGCTCTATAGAAAGATATAAGGCTAGACTAGTTGCCAAGGGCTATACTTAGCAACTAGGTGTGGACTACATTGAAACCTTCTCCCCTGTGGCTAGAATGACTACAATCAAGACATTTTTTTTTTTTTTTTGCTGTGGCTGCTGCAAAGGCTTGGGATATTCAGCAACTTGACATCGACAATGCATTTTTGCACAGAGATTTGGAGGATGAAGTGTATATGGTATTACCACATGGCTTTCAAACTGATAAGTCCAATCAGGTGTGCAAACTCATGAGGTCATTGTATGGCCTAAAACAAGCAAGTAGACAGTGGAAGTGGAATTCAAAGTTAACTAAGGCCCTACAAGTTCATGGCTTTCAGCAATCATTAGCATAACCTTCATTATTCACCAAACAGACAGGAACCTCCTTCATTGCATTATTGGTGTATGTTGATGATATCTTATTGCCAGGTACATATTCTATCCAAATTGATGAATTAAAGCAGCTATTGGATATGGAATTCAAAATCAAAGACCTGGGTCATTTGAATTATTTTTTAGGCATTGAGGCCTTCAGAACTCATGATGGCATAAACATTTGTCAAAGGAAATATGCCCTAGAGATCCTGGAAGAATATGGTTTCCTAGAGGCTAAACCAGCCAAAACTCCTGCTGTCACATGTCAAAACTTACCAACATTGATGGAATTCTGCTTGAGAAGCCTGATATATTTAGAAGGCTGGTTGGAAAACTTCTGTGCTTAACCAATACAAGGCTAGACATATCATATCCTGTCCAACAACTAAGCCAATTTGTGGATAAACCAAGGGATGCTTACTTGACAGCAACTCATAGGGTGCTAAGATATTTAAAGGGAGCACCTGGGAAATGCCTTTTCTATTCTTCAAATCCAAACATTAAGTTGTAAGGGTTCTCAGATTCAGATTGGGCAACTTGTGTGGAAAACAGGAATCTATAACTGGATATTGTATTTATCTTGGGAATTCCTTAGTTTCATGGAAAACTAAGAAGCAAGCCACTGTTTCTAGATCATCATCTGAGGTAGAGTATAGTGCTTTAGCTTTAACAACATGTGAAATACAGTCGGTGGTGTACTTACTAGCAGATCTGAAGGCAGATATCAACAACCCAGTGGCTTTGTATTGTGATAATAATTTTGCCATTGCAATAAGTGAAAATTTTGTCTTCTATGAACGTACTAAACATATTGAAATTGATTTCCATGTGGTTAGACAAAAGATCAATCAAGGGATAGTCATGTTGGTTGCTGTTTCTTCATAAAATCAGACTGCATATGGCTTTACAAAAGCCTTGGCCTTACAAAAGCCCGGGCCTTCAAGACCTCCATGCTCCAGCTTACGGGGGGTGATGAAGCAAGCATCAACAGCTCACTTGAAGCAATTTAGAAGCAGCTTACCAGCTCACTAATTCCACAGCTCCAGGCATCTTCTATTCTTTTATGTTAATAAAAGCCTGAGGGGCTTTCTGGTATTTTCACACATATGGTAGTTATAACCGTCTCTTTCTCCCTGTAGAATGTATATAGCTTTATCCCCTCTCTTCTCCCAAGTTTAATAATTCAATTTCATTCTTTGTAAACTAAGAACCTCTTCTCTATGTTAATAGCAACTCTCCTATTTCTTCTTAGCATGCACTGAGTTTCCGAACATATCTCTTCCTTTAATTTATTCATGGGCGGGGGCTGAGGCAAGGGGATCCCTTAGCCGCTTATCTCTTCAACCTTGTGATGGAAAGGTTGGTTGATGATATTCATCGCGAGGTGGTAGCAGGGGGCGGGAAACCCATTACTATCACACGAGAGGGGTGGGTATCTGTCACTTGTTCTTCGCGGATGACCTCATGCTATTTGGAGAAGCCACTAAGCGTCAAGTTAAAGTGATAATTGATTGTCTGAATAGATTTGGTAAAGCCTCCGGGCTAAGGTAAACCAATCTAAATCTCAAATTTTCTGTTCACCTAACACTAGTGCAGGTACGAAACGTGGCATTTGTGGAGATGTTAACATCCCCTCATGTCTCACATGAATTCTTATCTGGGCATCCCCATTTTGCAAAAACGGGTTTCAAAACACATGTTTGCCTCAGTTATTGGCAAGATGAGGAAAGAGCTAGCCTATTGGAAAGCAAGTTCGCTTAATTAGTATCACAAGGAAGAGGGTCTTTATTCAAACCTCCTATGCCACAGTCCCAACATATACCATGCAGGCATTGGCCCTACCGGTCAGTGTTTGTGACAATATTAATAAGATATGCATGAATTTTCTATGGGGGCATGTCGAGGACTCCAAAAAAAATCACACCGTCAACTAGAATGATATCTATAAGCCCCAGGTCCTGGGAACATTGGAATCAGAAGAGCAAGGGATTTCAATCTTGTTTTCTTGGCCAAGTTGGCATGGAAAGTCGCTGTTTGCCCAGATAAATTGTTGATTAATGCACTGAAGGAGAAATACATTAAAAGAGAGGAGTTTCTTTCTGTCAATGCCAGGGCTGAGGCGCCCTGGGGTTGGAAAGGTGTTCTGAAGGATAGAGATGTTGTGTTAAGAGGGGCCAAATGGAAAGTAGGAAATGGGAACTCCCTGAACTTCTGATCGGATTGGTGGGTTGGTGGCAATCTCGTGGAGGCGTCACCAGGCATTGTTATTCCAAGTTATTACGATCAGGCTAATGCCAGTCACTTCATTTTACCAAATAGATTGTGGGATATAGGTACTTTGGAGACTCTCCTGTTAGACAACTTGACCAATCACATTAGGGCTATCCCCATTGCGGTGGCAGACACTCAGTAGGATGCGTTAAACTGGCCTCATTCAGGTACAAGACATTTTATAGTTAAATCTGCTTATACCTTCATCGCAGGTCATGAAGAAGAGGGAGGCGATTGAGACTGGGTTTCGCGAGTGCGCTGCATTGAAAAAGTTAGAATGTTCCTTTGGAAACTGTCCAATAATGGGCTTCTTGCCAATGTGGAGAGACAGAGACTGGGGCTAATGATGAATGTTGATTGCTCGCGAAGTGGTGATGAGGGAGAGGAGTCGCTTGACTTTAATGCCACGACACACACTCCTCTCATAGATTGGGTGGGGTTTAACTGTGACATGGATGATTACAGACGAACATATGGTAAATGGAAGTTGGTGTTCCCCCCACATGCTGTGGAATATTTGGAAGGCGCAAAACGAAATGGTTTTCAATAGCAGGTATCTGTCGGCTACATATGTGGTGTGACGAACAATGTCCGAGGTGGCCGAAGCTCAACATTTTTTGCGAAAACCCAATGGTTTAACACTTGGGAGACAGGTTTGGGTTAGTTGGTATCCGCCAGCTCCCAAGTTTCTCAAACTCAACATGGATGGGGCTAGAAAAGCTATCACTGGATTGGCTAGTGCATGCGGGTTGATATGGGACCATAATGGTCCATGGATTGTGGGCTTCACGGCAAAGGTGAGAGTTACGGGTAATTTCATTGCGGAACTCTAGGGCCTGAGGGAGGGACTCATCCTCGTCAGAAACCGTGGGCTGAATAGGATCGTGTTCGAGATTGACTCGGAATCAATGGTTCATGCGATAAAGGGGGAGTCTAAGTCCCGCCCATAAGTTGATAATTTGATCACTGATTGTAGAACCATCATGAACTATATTCGAGATATTGATATCAACCATGTTCTTTGGGAAGGCAGTCAATGTGCAGACCACCTGGCAGACTTAGGGCAAACCAGTGAATGGGGAACGGGGATCTTGAATCAACCTCTTGAGGGTATCAAGGCCATGTTGGAGAAAAATGCTAGATAAGTAGCCATAAGGAGAATCTACTAACCTTGGGACATGCAGGTCCATCAAGTTTACCAAAAAAAAAACACACACACACACACACACACACACAAATGTTTTAGCTCCAACTCAGAGACATTTCAAGGCAATTTATGTACAAAATTGATTAAGTAGAGTGGTAAAAACATAGACAATAAAGAGGATATCACCCCTGCATTATGTTAATATTATACTTTCGATCCCATTTAGGTGTAAAGTTACGTTGTCATTTTCTGTATGGAACTCTATAAATCTATAATGTTTTTAAAAGGAAAATACTAAATGTACTCCCAAAGAGTATTACTCCCGCTATGTTGATATATTTTATTGGACAAAGAAAAGTGAAGGAATAAAAAATGGTGTCCCTTTATTTTTTAAAACAATTATTATATGACACCTTATTAGGAGTAGAAAATGAAATATAAAATGATAGTAGATGTAATATTGCTCGTTTTTAAATTACATTAAGCTGTAGTGTAACTTTTTCTAGCCTATGAAGTGGAACTTTTTATAGCGCATCAAATATTCGTTAAAAAATGCAACACAAATACACTAAAATTTTGTTAATTTTTGAAATATTTTCCCTAATAAATCAGTGGTGGTAGAAGGATTAAATTGAGGTTAATGGCAGGAATTTAAACCCAACCGTTATAGGAGGGCAAATTATATCGTGCACCAGGGTGTACAATGCATTGTGCGTCTAAAGAGTTTATGTGCATTACATTAATGACACTGATGGTAAATATGTTACCGAAAATATAATATCAGAATAACGGATTGTTGTATTGCTTAGTCTTTTAGTATAGAAAGTATCGTGTCCTTTGCTAGCTGAGGAGAACCCTATTTATACGAAAGTCCTAATGGTAACAACATGGGACATAAATGGGGAGCCTAAGCCTTTAATTCACTATCATCAATGGTGGCTTCAATGGCAGTAAAGGTGATACTTGTTGGAATTCTGTCCGTTGGAGTTTTGCCCCATGGGTTTCCATGTGGTGCCGGGTCAAATATGGCGTCAGGTCAGATGCCCACTTATGATTCGGGTCGGGCGCCAGCCCTATTATCCTGTCACCAGTCCCCCCTACTCTTGAGTCGACGGATGTGTTTGAGTTGACTTGGGAGAAAGGCTGAATCTATCTTGATACTGTGCAGAATCCTGATTGATTTAGGATATGTGATTTTATTTTCCAAATCCCCCATGATTTGTGCTTTCCAATCCTTTCCTGCTTCTAATGATATTCACTTAACTTTTTTTTTTTTTTTTTTTTTTTTTTGCGACCGAGGCGACGTCGGCCGAGGTGTCTCCTCAGCCGGCCGAGGCACCGCGCTTCGGCCACAGCCGAGGTGTGCGCCTCGACCTTTTTTTGTTTTTTTTTTGCCGGCTTCGGGCTGGGGCGCCGCCTCAGCCCGGCCGAGGTGTGTGCCTCGTCCTGCGGCCGAGGCACCGTGCCTCAGCCATTGGTCGAGGCGTGCGCCTCGGCTAGACTTGCCATTGGCCGAGGCGCGTGGCCTCGGTCCCTTTTTTTTTTTTTTTTTTTTTTTTTCTTTTTTAATCTGCTTATTTTCTGACAAGCAATTTTGTACAAGTCCTGCAATCTTATCTGTAACCGAGGTGATGTTAGTGTCTTTCTGCTTATAATGGATATCATGCCCTTGATTGATGTCAGAGATCTTGATTTTGATGGTGATGATGAGGAGTAACTTCTCGAGCATGATTATCCTCTGTTTGGAAATTTTCCCCCTCTTCCATTTGTTGTTGACTCACCAACACCTATGCCCCAACCGAAAAAGAAGAAAAAGCGCAAGGCCTCATATTCCCCTCTTGATAACTCCCTCGTCCTGTCCACACGGCCTCAACTAGGGTCACAGGATTGGGAGGATAACTCCCTCGTCCTGTCCACTTACCCTCCTAAACCTGAGGATAATATCTCCGACTCACCTCTTGATAAGTATTTTGGGGTCTACCTTCTGTCGCTACAGGTTGGGCTGCGGTTTCCCCTTCATAGGTTTGTGATAGACTTTATGAACTACTATGAGATAGCCCCCGGCCAGCTTGTTCCCAACGGTCACCGGGTGATTGCGGGCTTTCTTGCTATATGTCAGGACAAAAGGATAGAACCCACGCTAGATCTTTTCCAGGCTCTTTTCATAGTTGGTAGGGCCTCTCAGGAGGGTAAGGGATTTGTCATGGTTACGACTACGCCGCGTTACAAACTCTTTGAGGACCGCCCTACCTTTAACAAGGACTGGAAACCCAAATTCTTCTTTGTCACACTTGTGGGTTCTCCGTCTCCCTTTCGTGTCAAGTGGGGATCCCATCTACGTTGCCCTCCTTCCTTCGACATGAGTCCTTCTCTCAGCCGAGATGTAGATGACCTAATGGGGGATGGACTTTTATCGATCGTTGATTACACCACCGAGTGGAAACTCGCGGGCTTAGGCTTCGTGAGGACTCAGCCTGCTGCTCTTGCACCCACGGGTATTCTTCTGTCACCACCTAGTCGTTATTCATCAACCACTAACTCTAACTAGTCTTCTTTTGTTGCAGGTACCATGTCTTCGTCTTCGAGATCTAGTCAATACTTATCGCGATCGCAGGATCCCCCCCTCCAAGAAGAGCAAGGTAGAGAAAGGTAAAAAGAGCCAAGCTGCGGCCGAGGAGGTTTTGTCGCCCCCGTCGGCGCGCACGCCTACTCCATCCGAGGTCGCCGAGGGGGTGACGCAGCCCCCATCAACTCGCACACCCACGGCCGTTACCTTTTCCCCCCAACCCCCCAAGGTGCAGGGAGACACTTCCATTGAGCCCGACTCGCGTGTTGGGACCAACTTGATCCGACCGGGAGCGGACGTGCCACCGGGAGCGTTGATAATAAATAAAAGTCTTGATGCGGTTGAGTATGTTGCTCGTATTGCTCCTCCTGCGGACCTAGAACACCTTGTCGCCATGGATGTCAACATGCTGCAACAGCGTTAACTTCGACACATTTTTGAGGTCAGTTTTCTTATACTTATGTTCTTTCCCTACCCTGGCGTATCTTACTTTGTCTGTTACTGCAGGCCTTGCTAGAGGGACAGATCATTCATGCACAACGGCGGTGGGTGACGGACGCGCTCATTGAGGATGTTAAAAGTAGGGATGCGGACAACAAGAGCCTGAAGGACCTGCTGTCGATTCGGGAGGGGGCTCTGAGCAAAATGGAAGACGAGCTTGGGGCGCTGAGGAAGGAGCACAAAGCACTGCTGTCGACCCGGGAGGGGGCTCTGAGCAAAATGGAAGGCGAGCTTGAGGCGCTAAGGAAGGAGCACGAAGCACTTACACTTGCCCTAGGGAAGGAGCGGGAGGACCATGAGAGGACCCGTGCTGGTCATGCTGACGCCCATGGCCGGGCTGTGGAGGCCTACAAGAGTTCAACCAAGTTTAAAGAGGACGCGATGAATTATGTGTGCACTCCTGAGGTTGTCCGGGAATTCCTCAAAATTGGAGCTGGCCAAGAGGCGGTCGAGGCCGAGGCGCAGGTTGCTTTCAACATTGGGATGTATACGAAGCAACAACAGATTTTTCCAGTGCTGAGTGAGAAGGTTCCGAATTTTGACCCCGTGGTACTTGGCTTGCCTGTCATAGAGAAGAATCCTGACCCTGGTGTCCTGGATGAATCCACCGATGATGTTACCGATGCTCGTGAGGATTCTTTGGTGGACGAGTTTCATGGCATCGACACCAGCAACGTCACCGATGTTCCACTTGATCAGATTGTGATTGAGGACATCACGGACAACGAGTAGTTCGTTAGTCGTACTTTGAGATTCTTTCCTTGCTTTGAATAATTTGCTTTTCTATGTTTGAAATAAAACTAGTTACTTTCAGAATACTTTCGGAATATTCAGAATAAACTTGTTACTTTGGAATAAACTTGTTACTTTGAATTATAATTATTATTTTTTTTGGGCCGAGACGGACTTCGGCGCTGGCCGAGGCGTGCCTCGGCCAAACTGTGGCCGAGGCGCGCGCCTCGGCCAATCTTTGGTCAAGGCGTGTGCCTCGGCCATCCGAGGCGCGCCTCGGTCCTGCCTTTCTTTTTTTTTTTTTTTTTTTTTTTTTTCAATAAACAACATGGGCGGACCTTGAAAACAAGATATTATTTCAGAAAGCTTCGTAAAGGATGATAACGAACTTGCTTCAATAAACAACATGGGCGGACAATGAAAATAAGATATTATTTCCGAAAGTTTTAGCATGTAGAGCGGACGAACTGCGATTACCAAGTACTCGTTCCAAATGATTACCACTATAGGATATTAAGGAAAATACTTGAACAAATGTTCCGAGTTCCATACCCGATCGATCATCCTTCTCCCTGTCGTTTTTGACTTGTATGTTCCTGGGCGAACGATCTCATCCACGACGTAAGGCCCCTCCCATTTCATTGCAAATTTTCCTCCTTCCAGGGTTGGCTAGCTTCCCTTTTTTGCTACACGAGGTCGCCGACCTAGAAATATCGGGGTCGGACTTTTGCGTCGTGGTAGGACTTTAGCTGGCTACCGTAGTTCTCCATTTTGCAGAATGCCGCTTCTCTCTTCTCATCTAAGAAGTTCAGATCAACCATTTGGTGGAGTTCATTCTGTTCTGACTCGAATTCCTCCACCCTTCTAATAGGTATGATCACTTCCACCGGGGCCTGAGCTTCGAATCCATAAGCGAGGGCGAACGGGGTTTCTCCGGTGGCCCTTCTTGGTGTCGTGCGGTAGGCCCAGAGGATGCCGTCGAGCTCTTTCACCCAGGCTCCGTCGGCTACTTCTAGCATTTTCTTGAGGCCGTCGAGGATGGTTCTGTTAGCATTTTCTTCTTGTCCGTTCGCCTGAGGATAAGATATCGCCACTCGGCTATGCTTAATGCCCCATCCTGCTACGAATTCTGAAAATTCTCGTGCCTCGAAGTTGCCTTCATTGTGTTTCTCCATAGGTTTTCTGAAGTCTGATTTGATTCAAGTATTAGACACAGTTACATTTGCACTATTGGAAGGACGGTTCCCTTAATTTTGATTTTGCAACAAGGTTAGAAGCCTCTGGAACTGTTCAGCAGTAAGGCCAACATCACCAACCTGGTTCATAGAGACACTTGAAACCTGATGTGATTCCTGCTTCCAGTCCCCATGGGAAGGGCCCCTACCAGGTCAATTTCCCATCTTGAAAAAGGAATCGCGGTGCTTACCGGGGTGTAGTTTGTCGCAGGTCGACCTGGTAGTGCCTGGAATTCTTGGCACTTGAGACATCGCTTTGTATACTCGACGCAGTCCCTCAGGATTTTGGGCCAAAAATACCCTTGTAACATGATGCACCGTGCAATGGTGTACGCCCCTTGGTGCGCGGAGCATATCTCCTTGTGGACTTCTTTCATCACCAACATGGCTTTATCTGGGTATAGACACCTCAGTAATGTGCCGTTGTAGGAGCGTTTGTATAGCTTATCGCCCGAGACGATGTAGCTGGGTGCCCGCAATTTTGTTACCTTTGCGTCTGCCTCGTCTTGCGGTAAGGAGCCATCTGCCTTGTATCGCTTGATATGGTCAATCCAACATGGTTCCCTAGTCTGCACAGGGAAGACCCACGAGACATCGATACTTGAAGTCTCGAGGTCTTCTAACCGAGCGACCTTCCTGATGTGGTTGGGGACTCCGGTACTTAGCTTGGAGAGCATGTCGGCGTCGGCGTTTTGCTCTCTTGGTACCCGGTGTATTTCATATCCCTCAAACTCGCGTAAGGTTCTTAGCACCGTGTCTCTGTATTTCTGCATGCTTCCTTCACTGGCTTCATACTCCCCCGACACCTGGCTGACTACCAACTTGGACTCGCACAGAATTCGAACCTTTTCAGCTCGTAGTCCTGCCGCCAACCGCAGTCCATTGAGCCTCCTCATACTCCGCCTCATTGTTAGATAACTTGAAGCGGATTTAGATGGCATAGTAGGCGCGGAATCCCTCCGGAGTGACGAGCACTACGCCACCACCGCAACCTTTGCTATTGGAAGAACCATATGTGGACAAGGTCCACCACCCTCCATCTTCAGTTTCTACCTGGTCCGTCACTTCCCGGGTTGTGCACTCTACTATAAAGTCTGCAAGAGCTCGGCCTTTGATGGCGGGCCTCGGTTTGAAGTCTATGTCGAACTGACTGAGGTGCATGGCCCATCGTGCCATCCTAGCGGAGCTGTTAGTATTTCTGAGGAAGCTTCCCAACGGTTGGTGAGAGACACGTGGATGGGGTGAGCTTGGAAGTAATGAGCTAGCCTTTTTGATGAAGTGACTTTGGCAAATACTGTTTTCTCCATCACGCTGTACCGGAGCTCCGCGTCGTGTAGGGCTTTACTTACGTAGTAGATGGGACGCTGAGTCCCTCCTTCTTCTTTGACCAGTACGGAGCTGATCGCACCCTGTGACACGCCCAAGTATAAGATTAACGTTTCACTTGCCTCTGGCTTTGCAAGCAGGGGCGGGGACAACAAATATTTTTTCAATTCCTTGAAGGCCTTTTGACAATCTGGCGTCCACTAGAACCCTTTGTTCTTTTTCAAGATTTGGAAGAAAGGGAGGGATCGTTCAGCCGATTTAGATAGGAAACGGCCTAAAGCCGCTAGATGCCCATTGAGCCTCTGGACTTCCTTTATGGACCGCGGAGGCTCCATGTCAAGGATAGTCCTTACCTTTTCCGGGTTCGGCTCAATGCCGTTCCTAGTGACCATGAAGCCCAAAAACTTGCCCCCATCAACGGCGAAGGTGCATTTTTTTGGGTTCAAACGCAAATTAAATTTCTTCATAATGGAAAATACCTCGCTGAGATCCTTGACATGAGAGGTGGCCTTGTGACTTTTGACGATCATGTCGTCCACGTATGCTGTCATGTTTTGTCCCAACACCGTCTTAAACAGCTTTGCTACCATGCGAGTGTATGTGGCCCTGGCATTCTTCAATCCGAAAGGCATGACCAAGTAGCAGAATATCCCCTCGGGAGTGGTGAAGGCGGTCTTCTCGGCGTCCTCCTCATGCATGGATATCTGATGGTACCCACGGAAGGCGTCCATGAAGCTCATAAGTTCACATCATGCCGTCTCATCCACCAACTGATCTATATTGGGTAGTGGAAAACGGTCCATAGGGCATGCCCTGTTGAGGTTAGTGTAGTCTATACACATCCTCCACGTTGATCCTTTGGGAGCCAAAACTACGTTGCTCAGCCACTGCGTGTAGTAAATTTTCTTGATGTGCCCCACGTGAAGCAGCGCGGCCACCTCCTTTCTCACGAACTCTTTCCGTTCTGCCGACATATACCTTTTTCGCTGATGCACCGGCTTTCCGCTGGGGTCGACTGCGAGCTTTTGGGTTATGATGCTTCGATCTATGCCTGGCATGTACTCTGGCCCCCATGCGAACACCGCGCGGGAGTGCCGGATTACATCCACTATCTGGGCCCTTAGCTTCGGGCTTAAGCCTGTGCCGATCTTCACCACTCGATCTGGTCTGGAGGGATCCAGAACTATATCTTCCGTTTCTGATATGGGCTCGGTGCTGGGCCAGGCCTCTTCTTCTTTGAAAATTTCTCCGCAATCGTGTCGACCTGCAAGTCCTTACTGCCAATCTTCTTGCATGCTTTTACGTAGCAACTGCGGGCTGCTCGCTGGTCTCCTCTGACGACTTCTATCCCATTCGGAGTAGGGAACTTCATACACAAGTGTTCCACCGACACTATAGGGTGGTTTAGAAATCGGGGCAGCGCCAGGTACGAGGTCTATGGTGAACTCGACTTCCCTGGTTGGGGGTGCCCCGGGAATTTCGTCTGGAAAGACGTCGGTGAATTCGTTTACCACTGGAATGGTTTGTGGTTCGGGTGGTTTGGTGTTGAGGTTCTCGACCGAGCATAGGAAGGCCTTGCTTCGTTGCTTTAGGTACTTCTTCATTTTCATCATGTTCACAAGTTTGATCCCCGGATCCTGGCGGGTCCCGCGGTATGACACCCTTTTACCGTTCGGTCCCCGTAGGACCACTTTTTGTTCTACGCACAGGATTTGTGCTTGGAATTTCCCTAGCCAGTCCATGCCCAAGATCACTTGTACCCCATCCAGTCCGAATTGTATTAAGTTGCTGGGAAATTCCACTCCCTGGATGGTGATCATTACGTTCTCGTACATGCGGTCGCATTTTATGATTTCGCCAGAGGCCACCTTGACCTGGAGTCGGACCTTGGTGCTGGCATTAAGGCTGAGTTGAGTGGCAAACTCGATTGCTATAAATGAGTTGGTAGCCCCTGAATCAAATAGTATAGTGGCGGGGGTGGCGTGTACTAGGAAGGTTTCAGAGACTATGTTGCTGTCTCCGATCCTGGCCTTGCTTAGGGTAAGGATTCTTCCTTGAGTAGTCGGTGTTGTGACCTTGGGAGGTGAGACGGTCCTGGAGTTTTTAGGCCCTCGGGTGGGATTTGTGTGATTCCCCTCAGGTTTCCTTTTGTACCCCAGGTGTGTCTCCCGGGGTTGGTTTGTTACTTGTTGTAGTTGGAATGCCTTGGCATAGGCTTCCCCGAGGGTCCTCGGTTCTTGTGTGGCCAGGGGTTTCTAGTGTTTGGGATCAAGGCCTGTTATGAACTTCTTGACCTTGATCATCTCGGTGGGTACTAGCTCACGGGTGAGGCGAGCCAGTCTGCGGAATTGCTGGTAGTATTCCATGATCGGGGCTGCCCCTTGTTTTAGGTGGAGGAACTCTTCGTATATGGTGGCTTTTAGATGGTCGGGATAGAATTGTTCTCGCAGCCGTGTTTTTAGGGTTTCCCAGTTGAATTCGGGGTGTTACACCAGGTGTCGGCCTCGTGTCTGAGGTAGAAGGAGGCTATTCTGACTTGGTGGTTTTCTGGACATTCGGTTGCCCTGAATATCTTGTCAAAAGTTCCGATCCACTCCTCGAGGATCGTGGGGTCTTCGTTCCCTGAGAAGGTGGGTGGTTGTTGTGCCGAGACTTGGTGGTGGATTTCCAAGTTCTCGTTTGTTGGTAAAGGTTGGGGAATGGTAGTACTCAGTGCCTGGGCAATTTGGGCCAGGCGTTGTAGATTCTAAGTCAAGAATTCCTGAGTGGGGAGTTTCGGTGTTCCTACTTGTCTCCTTTTTGGTGCCATCCTGGTGCTCATAGGTCGATGTTATTTTGCATTCTTACCTTGATGCGATAAGCGGATGGGGAGTTTTCTTCAATTAAGTGAGGGAGGGTTATGTGTAGGTTTCACATTCTCACCGCGCGTCCTAAGCTTCCTGAGTCCTATGTCCCTAAGTACCTAGAGTTCAAGCCTAATGTCTTAAAGTTTAGTCTTAAAAGTCTTATCCTAGGGTCAAACTTAGGCTCTGATACCAACTGTAACACCCCGAAATTTTTTAAACCTTTGAAACTTATATAATAAAAGTAAGTTCTCATTAAATCTCAAAACATAATATAAATAGTACAGGTTGCTATGCCACACCTGAGCTAGAGAATTCAGGTGCACAGGCTAACTAACTAATATCCTCAACAAGATAAAAGCATAAGCATGGCACGCAGGCCGAAAGGAGAAACTATCTACTTCTACGCTCCACGGTTCTAGCGCGCTCCAGTGTCTACTCTTCTGTGCCTGAAAGCCAAATATATCTGTTCAGCGAGAGATGCTGGTAACCCACTCCAACGCGTTGAAATACAATACATATAGATATATACATAGATATACGAAAACCATTTCGAAGCATGAAGATATATCCTAAGAGACTCTAGCTTTCAAAACAGGGAATAGACTCGACAGATAGGGATAAGCACAACCAACAGTCATAACCAAGCGTGCACAATTCACAGGTGTAGGGAACAGATATGACAGATAGAGATAAGCATAGCCAATAGTCATAAACAAGCATATACAGTTACTAGCATGTATCCTATGGTCACGCTCTCATAACAATCTAATCATCCATATCTCATCACATAGCACACTTTGTTGGCGCTACAGGACCAATCGCATGCCCATACATGAGGGTCAGCGCATATAGCTCTGACATGGCCCCGCAGCACCCTGCCCCGTATCGCAACACGGAGGGGTCGATCGCAACCGACCGATGAACCGCAGCTCATCATAAAGTTTGATCGCAACCAAACAGTGGACCATAGCCCAAGAGTAGTCATCTGACCGCAACCAGGAATATGAACCGCAGCTCATGTAAAGCGTTTGATCGCAACCAAACGGTGGACCGTAGCCCGAGAGTGTAAATCTGACCGCAGCCAGCTTCTGAACCGCAGCTCAGGAATAACCAATTCGATCGCAACCGAATTGGGGTATCATGCACACATAACACATAACAAGTATATGCAACCCACATTGACACATTGGGAAGGGGGAGAAACCGTATAACGAAACCTATGCGTGATCATCCACATACTAAGAATATTCCTAAGGGGTTCATACTTCTTACACCTAGGCCAACGGGATACCAATTCAACTAGCATGCAATATATAAGACTTATTCCACCTACGAATGGTACCCGAACATCAAACTAGACATAGGCACGATAGACGGGGTCCGTTGGGACACCACGGGGGTCGGGGGAACATCAAACGGGGAAGCCGGAATCCCAAAGTGGGGTAAAATCCAGCGGGTAGCCGGTGGGTGAGGGGTCACCCGCCGGCGTCGTGGTTCCGGGCAGCGGGTGCCCGGCGGGCAGTCGCCTGCCCGCCGGCTGCCCGCTGCCGGCGACTTCAAAGTTGGCCGCGGGTAGGTGGCGGGTCCCCTACCCCCACCTACCCCCCCCCCCCACTGACTCTTTCATCACAAAAACGCCCTGGGAACCTTAGTGGAACCCGGAACCATGCTTAGACACTTTCAAACGCAATTGATAACAACACGTAGACAATTAACGGATCAAAAGCAGGGAACATACGGCACATATCCTATCATGCTTTTCTAAACATAATTAATACCCGAACATGCGAATTCCTACCCAATACATCAAGAATAACACCATACGAATTTCACGATACAGCCTAGGGCTCTAGACACATCCAATTTAACAAGAACACGATTCCTTTTTAAACATCAAGAACAATCAAGAATGGCACATAATCATCAAGAAACTAGGTTCCATCAAGAATCACACAATCATCAAGAATCCCTTTTCATCAACAAGATTATCAAGATCGCCCATGGAATCATAACACCAATCGTCAAGAACAATATAACGAATCATCAATACACAAGAATATGGGGAAATCATAAGAGCAGAATCATAGCTATGAAAATAGGTTTTGTTGAGACATGGGTTACCTCTTAGCCTTAATTAATTCCTTGGCTATGAAGGGTCTTTCTTTAAGCTTTCTTCTTTCTTGATTTCTCCTAAGGGGATTCTTGGAACTTCTTGTGTGGTGAGAGATTATTGTGGTGGGGGTTCTTGGTGCCTCCTATGTCCCCTATTTATATATCTAAGAGTCCTAATTAGGGCCCAAATACTATAGGCTTGCTAACTCTATTCCTTTTAGGACTAGGGGATGGGTTTAGAGAAGAGGGCCCGCAGACTATGGTGGGCCTTTTCCAATTTAATTATTGTAATTTAATTCTTTCTTTGGATAATTGGTTAAATGATTAATTGGTTTTAGGGGTCGTAACACGGGGTGTTACATGCCCCGTGTCCCAATCGTTCCAGGGCAGAGCGGGAGGGGTCCTGGTTGTCGTCTGGCCGGTCCGCTTCTTTGGGTGCCCTCCCCTAAACCCCCTGTCCTGGTACGATGCCCTGCGTCCCACGCTGCACGGGTTGCGTCCTGCTGGGCATCTACCCTCCGCGGGGATTCTACCTCTATTTCCTGAGGTCATGGCGGCGCCTCTTGGCCTTGCAGTCCTACCGCCATCTGATTTAGTGTCGTAGCTGCTTGCTGAATGGCATCGGCGGTCGCCTGGAGGTTCACGGCTTGGTTTGCCCCTCCATTGTTGAGTTGGTCTCGAAGGTCCTTGGGACTCCCGTTGTTGAGCATTTCTCGGAGGTCCCCTCCACGATTGTTGGTGAGTTGGTCTCGGAGTTCACCTGAGGCATTGCTGTTGTTCACGTTGCGGGAACCGTGGGAGCTGCGGGATGCCATTCTTCCAAGCTTGCTGTTGAAAGGGGGAATGAGTTGTATGTGTCGTTGCCTGCTTGAGTGTTGGACTCAGGCTCTCAATGAAAGAACCAATGACGCTAAATATGTTACCGGAAATATAATATCAAAATTACGGATTTTTGTATTGCTTAGTCTTTTAGTATAGAAAGTACCGTGTCCTTTGCTAGCTCTAGAGAAACCTATTTATACCAAAGTCCAAACGGTAACAACATGGGACATAAATGGGGAGCCTAAGCCTTTAATTCACTCTCATGAATGGTGGCTTCAATGGCAGTAAAGGTAACACCTGTTGGAATTCTGTCCGTTGGAGTTTTGCCCGTTGGGTTTCCATGTGGTGCCGGGTCAAATATCGCGTCGGGTCAGATGCCCACTTATGATTTTGGTCGGGCGCTAGCCCTATTATACTGTCAGACACTTTTGGTTCGCGGAATTGGTCTGGAATGACATAACATTCCCAGTAATAGGCCTATTCTTTTGTTTGGTAAAAATTTTTATTCCCAGGAACATTGTTCTTGGGAATGACCTATTCCCCTTACAAGGGGAATAGCTATTACTAGGCCCCCCCTAGTATTAACCTATTCATGAGTTCTTAGGAATAGATTTTATATTTTATTTCCTATTTTACCCTTTCTCTCTTCCTCTGTCTTTGCATCTCTTTCGACGCTGTTGGAACGCCGATCATCTACCGCAACCACACCGAGGCCCACACCACCCTCCCCTTTGTTTCAAGAGTTAGCCGATCACCAAACTAGGATTAGAATAAATCAGATATTGACGACAGTGCTAACTTCTGAAACAACATAGAATACTATTAAATTAGAGCTACAAGCAGTGCTAACTTCTGAAGTAACTGACATAGAACTATGAGATATACTAACAGTAGCTTATGAAGAACCCAAGGGAAATATGCAAATTTGGACCATAAAAGAACATATTATGGATCATTTGTAACTGACAGGAACAAACACTCAAAAATTGGACCAAATGATGTATATGAAATAATAATTATTGGACCCAACCAATGAAATAATAATTATTGGACCCATTCTCAGTATGAACATTCATTGCAAGACCATAAAAAGATGCAATGTCCTTACCAGGTAGAGTTTGCTGCATTCAGCACAGTAACCACATATTCATCACACACTTGACAAACAAGAGATGAAGAAAACCCAGAGAAACATCCAACCAATATTCACTTAAATAGAGAGAGAAAGATAGAGAGGATAAACTCTATCGAAATAGTGAAATAAAAGAACCCAGCTTTGAAAGTTGGAGATCAAAGGCATGGACATGGCCTCTAGTTACAGCGAGAGTCAACAGATTCCGGACATTCTGGATGACGCGGATCAACCATCTGATTAGTGGTCTGTGTTCGCGACACCTCCCCAACACCATCGCTACCCTCCGATCGTCCATGCAAAAGCTTCATGTAACACCCCGTGTTACGGCCTTTAATTCCGAATTAGTTATTTAATTAATCCCGTTAATAATAATTAAAAAGGATTTAATTTGGTTTGTATTCCCTTTAATTAATTAATATGGTCCACCATGGACCATGTACCCTTATCCCTAAACCAAGTCCTTAGTCCTATAAGGAATTGAATTAGTAAACCCATACTATTCAGACCCTAATTAGGACTCCTAGATATATATATATATATATATATATATATATATATATATATATATATATATATATATATATAAGGACATAGGAGGCACCTAGAAGTCACACCACAATAGATATCACCAGACACGAATTCCCAAGGGATTCCCCACGACCAAGCCTAGGGAGGTCAATCGGATGGAAATCATAGGGAAGAACCTTAATAGCCAAGGAAGGATTAATTAAGCCTAAGAGGTAACCCATGTCTCAACAAAACCTATTTTCTTTGCTATAATCTTCACATTTGGCTTCCTCTCTATGCTTGTGTCTTGATAAATCTTTTATGATGATGATGATATGATCTTGATGAATGATGAGATGATTTTATGTGTTGATCTTGATAATCTTGATGATTATGAGAGAATCTTGATGATTGTGTGATGTTCTTAATAAATCTTGATGTTCTTGGTTTTAAAGATAAACTATGATTTTGATGATTTGAATATGATTAGAGCCCTAGGATGAATTGGGAATTTCGTATTATGATATCCTTGGTATATTTGGGTGGGATTTCGCATGTTCGGGTGTTGTTTATGTTTAGAATTCATGTTAGGACATGTTCAATATGATTCATGGTTTTGATCCATTATTTGACTACGTGGTGTCGTCATTTGTGTTTAAAAGTGTATAAACATGGTTTCGGGTTCCATAGGAGATCCCGGGACCAATATATTGAAAAAGAGTGAGTGGGGGGTAGGGGGACCCGCCACCTACCCGCTGCCCGAATTGACATCGCCGGCAGCGGGCAGCCGGCGGGCAGACGACTGCCCGCCGGGCACCCGCTGCCCGGAGACTCGTCACCGGTGGGCTGCCGGTGGGTGGCCCTCCACCCGCCGTCCACCTGCTGGATTGTTCCCACCTTGGGATTTTGGCTTCCCGTTTGATGTTCCCCGACCCTATCGGCGTCCCGACGGACTCCGTTTATCGTGCCTTAGTCTAGTTTGATGTTTCGGGTACCGTTCGTAGGATAAAAGAGTCTCGTGTATTGCATGCTAGTTGAATTGGTACCCCGTTGACCTAGGTGAAAGATGCATGAACCCTTAAGATATTTCCTATTACGTGGATGACGAAACATAGGCTTCTTTATACGTTTTCTCCCCTCCCCCAACGTGATAATGTGAATTGCATGTGCTTGCTAAGTGATAGATGTGCATTGCTCCCCAATGTTGGTTGTGGTCAAATTGGTTTACATAGGCTGTAGTCCACCGACTGAGCTCGTCAGCGGTGTGTAGGACTGCAGTCCACCACGTGGGCCTCATGGGTTGTAGTCCACCGACTGGACGCGTCAGCGGTGTGTAGGGCTACAGGCCACGTGGAAGGCCATAGTCCACTGACTGAGCTCATCAGCGGTGTGTAGGGCTATGGTCGGCTGTGATCCACTGACTGAGCTTGACAGCGGTGTGTAGGATCGTAGTCCCCAAAAGACGATCATAGCCCACCGACTGAGTTCTTCAGCGGTGTGTAGGGCTATAATCGGCTGCAATCCACCGACTGAGCTCGCCAACGGTGTGTAAGATCGTAGTCCCCAAAAGAGGATCACAGTCCACCAACTGAATGCGTCAGCGGTGTGTAGGACTGTGGTCGGACGTTGAATTCATCGACGGTCTATACAATTGGCTGCGGTCAATTCCTTCATGCTGCGGTAAGAGGTAGGGTGCTGCGGGGCCGTGTTAGCGCTATATGCGCTAACCCTCATGTATGGGCATGCGATTGGTCCTGTGGCGCCACCAAAGTGTGCTTATGTGATAAAGATATTGATCGAAAGATGTTATGAAGGATATGAAAGTAACCTGTGACCTTAGGATATATGATGATATCTTTACATGCTCAATTATAACTGTTGAATATGCTTATCCCTATTTGTCGAGTCTATTCCTGGTTTTAAAGCTAGAGTCTCCTAAGTATATATCTTCCTGCTTCAAAATGGTTTTCTTATATCTATATATATACATATATATATATATTGTATTTTAACGCGTTGTAGTGGGTTACCACCATCATTCGCTGAACATATATATTTGGCTTTCAGGCACATATGATTAGCTACCGGAGCACGCTAGAGGACCTCGGCTTAGATAGATTTGTCTTTCTTTTCGGCCTGCGTGCCTTGATGAGGTAATGACAATGTTTGAGGATAATTAGTTAGTATAGCCTGTGCATCTGAGTTCTCCAGATCAGATGTAGCATAACACCCCAAACTCTTGTATTAGAATGCTCTATTTGGGATTAATTAATAGAATTGCCTTCATATTATAAGATTGAAAAGTTTTAAAAATTTCGGGGTGTTACAGATGGTATCAGAGCCTAAGTTTGACCCTAGGATAAGACTCTTAAGACAAGAATTTAGGATATTAAGCTTGAACTTTAGGTATTTAGGTACGTAGGATTCAGGAAACTTAGGACGCGCGGTGAGATTGTGAGTTTATCACTTTTGACAGGTCTCACATACTTGTTCTTCATTCCACGTACTTGCCCTAAAAGTTGTGACATCCTTGCATGCTTTTACCTACTTCGTTGCTTATCACTCTTTGATTACCATACTTGTTTATTTGCTTAAACATATGTTCCTAATTGGTTTGTTTATAGACCAAGTCAGGAACATCGTATTATTGCTTAATCATTTGATCAAACATGCGTTATTTGGATGTCTGTTATTTGATAGAGTATTTTGGAACTTGCAATTAGTAATTTTATTCGGCTTATAAGAACTCACTTATCCTAATCATAATTGACCAATTACTTTGATTGTTAACTCACTAATAGCTCGATAAGTACTTACATGAGTTGCATGAAGGGAAATTTTGGGGAACATAACTTTAATTAGGAAGGGGAAGAATGAGGTGTGTGATCCTTATAATATCTAGTTGAAGTCTCACGTGTTCCTTATTAGTGTCATAATAATGTGATTCCTTGAGATTTTCCATGTATTCAAATCCCTTTTGTTGTTCACATAAGTATGGAATTCTTTGGACTTGAAGTTGTGTATTCTCGGGGCTTTCCCGAAGTGATTCTTTCTTCACAGTCACGTTCCAGTAGGACCTTGGCAGGAGGTCGACCACCCACCACGTGCCCACTGCCACGTTCCAGTAGGGACTTGACAGGCGGTCGACCGCCCACCTCGCGCCCACTGGTACTGTATGTTTTCTTGACTTCTCGTTTTATTGATCCATTGTGCCTTTGTGTGTCTTCCTTTATACTTCTTATGTGTTTAACATGTAAATAACAATCTAATGCTTGAACATGAAAGTCGAATTATCTTACTAATTAATTTGTTTATAAGTTACATAGAAATTACAGGGACTAATTCTATTTCTAGAAATCTAAAACTTCGGATACATTACATATTAAGTTTTGACCCGAAAGTCAATCTGAGCGAGACCAGTAGAAATCCGAGGAACCTAGACCAAGTTGTAATCTAGAAATTATCCTTGGAAAAATATATTGCGTCCCTAAACTATCTTAAAACTATCCCTCTAGACTTTGGTCCATGTTGCATAATAGACCGCAAGCTTCCAATACCTTGTTTAGCACCGTTTACCACTAAGATAAGGATCCCCCAAACAAACATTTATACATAAATAAGTATATCACTACTATTCTAAATATATTCCCCTAAAACTTCTATTATATATATATATATATATATATATATATATATATATATATATATATATATATATATATATATATATATATATATATACATTCCAAAAGGTATGTAGTAAATCCCAATTACATTCATACGCTACACTTACAACAAATTATTATTATTATTATTATTATTATTTTCATTATTATTACACCCTAACCTTAATCACCTTGCTTAATATTAAATCTTCCATGATTGCGTCATATATGGTACGTCCCTATACGCTTATATATATATATATATATATATATATATATATATATATATATATATAGAGAGAGAGAGAGAGAAACTTGTGAGCCTATAGAACATCCTCCCTTATTCATCCGTATTCATATAAATTGTTACAGTCATATTGTATACAATAAAACCCCTAGCCCCAAACCATACACATGTACCCTAGCTACGATAATCTTATATACATATATGAGTGTGCCCTTAGCATATCCTAACCCTGAAATATCATTCCGTACAAATTACATCACTCTTATATATATACATGCATATATCCGAGATAGCCCTAATTCTACTTTTCCCCCTCGCATGTCCTCCCTGTTACCACTCCTACCTTCCCTAAATAATTAAAAGCTTTAGCATCATCATCAGATCATCAATTGATTTAGGAATTAGCAATCAAGGGTCTTCAACTCTAAAGTTGTTTAGGTATTCCGGGCTTCTAGAGGTAAGATTTATGCCTACCTAAAATCTAATTACCACCAAGATAAAACTAATTTTCCTAAGTGCTTCTGTGATTAAATTCTGTCAAGATTTCTCAAGATAAAACCTTTAGTACTTGTGAACCTAGGCTATCTTACTCGTAATTATTAAAATATTTGTATGCAAATTGTAGGGTCTAATTTTAGGTAGAAATTCATATTTTTCATATGTATTGCATGTTAAATCACATAGCTCGCATGTTTATGTTAAAACACACACTTACACACATTCATGTATATACGCAAAGCATGTTAGACAAAAATGCCATTTTATAAGGCATCCCACTATGCATATATGCAATATTAATTACAACAATATGCATATAAGTGTCAATACTAGTCATGTGATCACCCTCCATTATCCATGGTATGCAAAATAAAGGTCCTAATTCTATTGTCTCCCCATAATTTATTTACCCCATAAGAGACAAGAACCTTCCTCCTAATTACTACAATCTTTTCCTCAAAACATGATTTTCGCTACTTGAATAATTGTTATATGATTTATGACCTTCCTGAATCTATATGACAAAAGTTTGGTTATGCCACAATATTAAGTACGTGAATTTAATTGTTTAACATGTTGAATAATACATATATGTGCTTTATGAGTCCATGAGACTAGTTATTATTTAAAACTCGAAATAGATTCACGTGCCTTCATACTCTATGCCTATGGACTTAAGAAATTGCATATTAAGCATAATTACGACTGTATACATATAGGCATGCCAAACTTGCAGGTTCCGCATATAACATAATAGTTCATTATCATACATGTTAGGCTTGTTATTTTGTAACCGTGAATATTTGGTATAATCTACTAAGCACAAAGATTAGGCATAGACCCTACATATATGGCATTTAGGCTCACGACATGCTACACTACAAAATTAAACGTCTGCATTCATTCGTAAATAAGGTTCGCCTGTGTTGATATATTTGCATGTGTACTCTATGATAATTATGTGACTATCCGAGCCTGCACCTGCGTGGTATTTGCCTCTCATTTAGGTGCATAGATAATTATATGTTCGGTACGACTTATGATCCTATATGCTAAATCGTTACAAGATAATTAAATAATGAACATTCCATGTGTAAAGACTTCTATGTTATGTATTAGTCACCCGTAAAACTTAAATATTGCGTGTTGCATGTTCGTAACCTTGTTATTTGGTGCATTTTGCTAGCACAATAGTTAGGTTTAAACCCAGTAAATTTATATGCGTATATGTATATATTTCCCATATAATACTTTCCATATGAACTACTATACTAATTCGGGCTCTTTACCCCAAAATGATTTCTAAGCTTCGGGGACGAAGCTTCTTGTAAAGGGGGAGGGTGTAACACCCCGTGTTACGGTCTTTAATCCCGAATTAATTATTTAATTAATCCCGTTAATAATAATTAAAAAGTATTTAATTTGGTTAGGATTCCCTTTAATTAATTAATATGGTCCACCATGGACTATGGACCCTTATCCCTAAACCAAGCCCTTAGTCCTATAAGGAATAGAATTATTAAACCCATACCATTCAGACCCTAATTAGGACTCCTAGATATATATATATATATATATATATATATATATATATATATATATATAAGGACATAGGAGGCACCTAGAAGTCACACCACAATAGATATCACCACACAAGAATTCCCAAGGGATTCCCCATCACCAAGCCTAGGGAGGTAAATCGGATGGAAATCTTAAGGAAGAACCTTAATAGCCAAGGAATGATTAATTAAGGCTAAGAGGTAACCCATGTCTCAACAAAACCTATTTTCTTTGCTGTAATCTTCTCCTTTGGCTTCCTCTCTATGCTTGTGTCTTGATAAATCTTTTATGATGATGATGATATTATCTTGATGATTGATGAGATGATTTTATGTGTTGATCTTGATAATATTGATGATTATGAGAGAATCTTGATGATTATGTGATGTTGTAACACCCCGTGTTACGGCCTTCAATCCCGGATTAATTATTTAATTAATCCCGTTAATAATAATTAAATATGATTTAATTATGTTAGGTTTACCTTTAATTAATTAGTAAGGTCCACCATGAACCGTGGACCCTTGCCCGAATAAGAATCTTAAGCCTGTTAGGAATAAAGGAAGTAGGCCTTTTACTATTCAGATTATGATTAGGATCCTCTTTAATTAATATGGTCCACTATGGACCATGGACCTTTATCCCTAAAACAAGCCCTAGCCCTATAAGGAATAGAATTAGTAAACCCATACCATTCAGGCCCTAACTAGGAGTCTTAAATATATAAATAGGGAACTTAGGAGGCACCTAGAATCCCCACCACAATAATCCCCCACCACCCAAAGAGTTCCAAGAATCCCCTTAGGAGAAATCAAGAAATCAAGAAAGCTTAAAGAAAGATCCTTCATAGCCAAGGAATTAATTAAGGCTAAGAGGTAACCCATGTCTCAACAAAACATATTTTCATAGTTATAATTCCCCCTTAGGGTTTCCCCATATTATTGTATATTGGCGAGTTATGATGATTATTATTGGTAATTGATGTGATGATCCCATGGGGGATCTTGATGATCTTGATATTGGGAGATTCTTGATAACTATGGTGTTCTTGATAATTATATGGAGTTCTTGATGATTATGTGTCGTTCTTGATAATTGTGTGATGCTCTTGATGTTTATGTGTTATTCTTACCGAATCTTGCAATTAGAAGACGAACCGTATTCTTGTTGATATAAAAGTGATTAGAACCCTAGGTTGTGTCGTATGATCTTATTCTTGGATTATCGGGTGGGGAAATCGCATGTTTGGGTGTTGATTATATTTAGAAAAGCATGATAGGTTATGTGCCGTTCGTTTCTTGTATTTGATTCGTTAATTGTCTACATGTTGTCGTAAATTGCGTTGTAAAGTGTCTAAGCATGGTTTCGGGTTCCACAACGGTTCCCGGGGCGTAAAGTGTGTGAAAAGAGTCAGTGGGGGGTAGGGGACCCGCCACCTACCCACGGCCGTGAAACACCGCCCGGCAGCGGGTGGCCGGCGGGCGGGCAGCTGCCCACCGGCGACTCGCTGCCCGGAATAGTATTCTCCAGCGGGCAGCCGGCGGGTGGCCCCCACCCACCGGCTACCTGCTGGAAATTCATCCCACCCGGGATCCCGGCTTCCCCGTTTGATGTTCCCCGTTCCCCGTGGTGTCCCAACGGACTCCGTTTATCGTGCCTATGTCTAGTTTGATGTTTCGGGTACCGTTCGTAGGTTTATGAGTCTATTATATTGCATGCTAGTTAAATTGGTATCCCGTTGACCTAGGTGGAAGAAGTATGAACCCCTTAGGACTATTCTTAGTAAGTGATGGATCACGCATAGGTTTTGTTATACGTTTCCCCCCCCCCCCCCCCCTTCCTAATGTGTAATGTGGGTTGCATGTGTTTGCTATGTGTTATGTGTGTGTTACCCCAATTCGGTTGCGATCGGATTGGTTATCCTGAGCTGCGGTTCAGAAGGTGGCTGCGGTCAGATTGATACTCTTGGGCTGCGGTCCACCGTTTGGTTGCGATCAAACGTTTCTATACGAGCTGCGGTTCGTCCTTTTTCCTGGCTGCGGTCAGATGACATTCTCTTGGGCTGCGGTCCACTGTTTGGTTGCGATCAAACACTATGATGAGCTGCGGTTCATCGGTCGGTTGCGATCGACCCCTCCGTGTTGCGATACGGGGTAGGGTGCTGCGGGGCCGTGTCAGAGCTATATGCGTTGACCCTCATGTATGGGCATGCGATTGGTCCTGTGGCGCCAACAAAGTGTGTTATGTGTTGTGACCTGGACGAGTTGTGATTACGAGTGTCTTGGGGGATGTGACTATGGGATTTATATTGGGGATTGCTCATGTTGGGTTATGATCATTGTTTATGCTTTGCCTTATCTGCCTTATCTGTCGTGAACTGCATATGCTCGTTATAACTGTGCTTGTGTCTAGCCTTATCTGTCGAGTCATTCCCGGTTTTAAAGCTAGTGTTCGTAGGATATATCTTCATGCTCAAAATGGTTTTCGTATATCTATATATATCTCTATATGTATTGTATTTCAACGCGTTGGAGTGGGTTACCAGCATCTCTCGCTGAACAGATATATTTGGCTTTCAGGCACAGAAGATTAAGTCACTGGAGTGCGCTAGAACTTAGAAGTAGATAGTTTCCCTTTTGGCCTGCGTGCCACGTTTACGTATTTACGCTTTGAGGATATTAGTTAGTTAGCCTGTGCACTTGGGTTCTCTAGCCCAGGTGTGGCATAGCACCCCGAACGCTTGTATTTATATCTTGGGATTTAATAAGATTCTAACTTTATTATAAGTTTTAAATGTCTTGAGAATCTGGGGTGTTACAGTTGGTATCAGAGCTTAAGTTTGACCCTAGGATAAGACTCTTAAGACCAGACTTTAGGACGCTAGGCTTGAACTCTAGGTACTTAGGAACATAGGATCCAGGAATCTTAGGACGCGCAGTGAGATTGTGAAACCTACACATAACCTCCCCTCACTTCATCCCTCTCTAACTTAAAGGAACCTCCCCCTACGCTTACCACACCAGGTAAAGGTGCGAATAGATAAGTTTACTTCCACAACTGGGTAACGTACACTTACCCGATAAATCGCCTCGTCCTAACTCCCGTCAAAAGACATGACAAGGACCCTGACCAAAGAAAAAGAAGATTTGGATGACTACTAAGAAGAGGCGTTACAGTCAGGACTGCTAAAAGGGACGGACTGCAATACGCACCAACCCAGGGTAACCAAGATAACCCCCGAGTCAGACAAATGACATGCACCTTCCGACAAGTTGCCTTATCTCGGCAAACCCGGGTTGCAGCTACAACAAACAGGAAGGAGAACTAGGACACCTATTAAAGTAGCAAAGGAACGACACCATTAGTCGAATCCTTGGGTGCAAGTTAAGTATATCGCGACACCTTGCGACCCCACCACCCCAATTTAAAATATCATCCGCCCTGAAACCCCAGCATCTTGATACCCCTATTTGTTGAAAACTCCCACCCCGAATCCTTAATTACCTTAAGAGCAAATTCGCAACCGTCATGACCCTGCTCACCCTTTGTTGCGCTTAACCCAAACCCTCAGAAACCCTAAATTGTTATTGCCCTTACTCTAAATTTATATCCCCACTCTGTTGGAAACCCTGTTAAAAACCGTAGAGCAGCATAAGGCCCTTACCCTGCCCAGGGGCGTGAAGAACCGACATTCATTGATTCAATATTAAAATAAGTTGTTAGATAGGAATCGGCGAAGTAGGTGGAGGTTACGAATACGTATCACCCCACCCTTACACGAAAACCGTGAAGGCTTCACGAGAAACCATAGCCTGTACGTACGCCACCGAAGAACGCCATGCGTTGACAAGAGCGGACAAACAAATACGTTCAATGTGTCAGGGGCCCTCGCTACAGAAAACATCGTCACATAGGTGCAACAGACCGAACCTCAAGGAGGACATAAAGCCTTGCTAAGAATATCATCCACCAAGGAAGGGATGAAACCCAATAGAACAAGAAAGACTAACCCGAAACCCCCCTTAGCCTTAAGAACCCTCGGCAAGGATTAGGAGTCAAGACCTAGGGGTTTGACCCACTAAACTGACTGGGTCCAGACTTCTGGACATCCGAGGGGAACGTGCACGGAAACCATCACGAGAATTCCCCTGGAAGCCATAGAGACGAAGGGGACTTCGACCCGGGAAGAAGATCAAACGAAAATCTTAGAATCAAACAAAGCCAAGGAAAAGGGATCACCAGTTCGACTGCACGCCACAACCAAGCCCCAAACAGGCATAATCACTCGAAGCCAAGAGTCCTTAGCCCCTTTCCCTCCCCTTGCCAATCAAGTACTATTTCGTTAAAGAATCCGTCCTATCACTCCAAACCTCGCTCTTGATCCCTCATTACAGACAAACCCGTACAAGGTGGCAACCTTCCTTCCTATATTACGACCTTGAGACATCAACCCTATCCGCCTCTCGAGTTTGAAACCTAGCCCTTGCACTTCTTACACCCCTTTAAACCCAGACCAAGAAAACATAGATATATATATATATATATGTATGTATATCTACCTCTAGAACTCGTGCTTAAGGATCAATGAACATTGTACGATGGGTCATCCTATGTATCCAAGTCCCTTTTATTGTGCACAAGGGCATAGGACTTGTCAAGACATGAATCTGTGCATTTTTGGGGTCTTTCCCGAAGGAATTGACTATTCCTAGTCACTTTCCCGCGGGTCCCCAACGGGTCCTTGACGGGACCTTGGCGGGTCCTTGGCAGGAGCTTGGCAGGCGGACGACCGCCCACCTCGCGCCCACTGGTACAATGTGCTGATTTCTTAACCCCTCATTTTATTGATTTGTGGCGCACTTGTGTGCCTCGATTGAGGAATGTGAGTCTTGGGTAAGGAACCATGGACCACCCAAACATAGTGTCCTACGTAAAAGACCTTGACGCACGAGACACCATCGGGAAATCACAATCAATTACATTGCACGAGTAATTGAAATCGGATCCTACGATACAACCGACTAGGGATGTTTGGCGTAAAGGATTGCGCAAACCAAGGAGGCGAGTTGGGAACTCGTACTAAGAACCCACGAAAACCTTAAAAGTCAAAATGCTAATGAGGGACCGGGACTCCTCCAAACCATGGACATCGTTCGAGCAAATCAGAGGACTCCTTACAAGTTGTATGGATTCAAGAACTACGTAGCCCATGGTGCTAAGCAAAAGGGTGAAGAACACATTCGCGCCAAGACTTCAAGGGTCATTAAGGACCCACAAGGAAATGAGGTGACTCGTAAAGTCGCCGAGTCATCCCACAACGAGATTTGGTAACCGACCGCGCTTTAAAAGAAAAAGGGCACGCAAGGACACCTTCATCATTAAAAATAACACAAACAGGGCACAACAATGCCGAACCTCGGGTAAGACATGAAGTCTTACTAAGAATTTCATCCACTAAAGAGGAGATGAAATTCAATAAGAAGAGAAATTCAACCCAAAGTCCATCGACTCCCAAGAGACTTTGGGAAGAATTTGGGAAGTGCGCCCTAAGAGATTGGCTTGGTTGACCCAACTCGGTCAAGACCTTGGGCGCATTAAAGAAGTAAGTGTTGAATCACCACGGGAAATTCCCTCAAGAAAGAAGAGAAGGATGAAACCTTAGCCTGGGAAGCAAGGTCTAACAAGGATCTTAAAGTCAAGCAAGCACCAACACCAAGGAAGGAGGATCATCAGCTCGTCGGCGCATCGTGATCAAAGCATCTAACCAGATTATTCACTTGGGATCGAGAAACCTTAACCCATCCTAGCCGAATTCCTTTCCCTCCCTCGGAAAATCCGCCCCTTCCTTATTTCAAAACCCTTTCTACCCTTCAGACCCCATTCTCAATCCCATGTTTTAACGATTCCATACAAGTGGCAACCTCACAACCTAAGTTGCAACCTCGAAAACTTGATCCTAATTCCTGATTTCACCGTGTCCTCAAGTTTGAAACCCACTCTCTTAGCCCTGAAAACCTAATCGTTCCCAAAGACCCAACACACATAGGCGTGCAAGTATACAATTTCCCCGTGGAATACCTTCTCTATAGGACCACGGTTCTTCTCTTGACTCGTTAACCCTGCAATGATTTCCAAGCTTCGGGGACGAAGCTTCTCGTAAGGTGGGGAGAGTGTAACACCCCGTGTTACGGCCTTCAATCCCGGATTAATTATTTAATTAATCCCGTTAATAATAATTAAATATAATTTAATTATGTTAGGTTTACCTTTAATTAATTAGTAAGGTCCACCATGAACCGTGGACCCTTGCCCGAATAAGAATCTTAAGCCTGTTAGGAATAAAGGAAGTAGGCCTTTTACTATTCAGATTATGATTAGGATCCTCTTTAATTAATATGGTCCACTATGGACTATGGACCCTAATCCCTAAAACAAGCCCTAGCCCTATAAGGAATAGAATTAGTAAACCCATACCATTCAGGCCCTAACTAGGAGTCTTAAATATATAAACAGGGAACTTAGGAGGCACCTAGAATCCCCACCACAATAATCCCTCACCACCCAAAGAGTTCCAAGAATCCCCTTAGGAGAAATCAAGAAATCAAGAAAGCTTAAAGAAAGATCCTTCATAGCCAAGGAATTAATTAAGGCTAAGAGGTAACCCATGTCTCAACAAAACCTATTTTCATAGTTATAATTCCCCCTTAGGGTTTCCCCATATTATTGTATATTGGCGAGTTATGATGATTATTATTGGTAATTGATGTGATGATCCCATGGGGGATCTTGATGATCTTGATATTGGGAGATTCTTGATAACTATGGTGTTCTTGATAATTATATGGAGTTCTTGATGATTATGTGTCGTTCTTGATAATTGTGTGATGCTCTTGATGTTTATGTGTTATTCTTACCGAATCTTGCAATTAGAAGACGAACCGTATTCTTGTTGATATAAAAGTGATTAGAACCCTAGGTTGTGTCATATGATCTTATTCTTGGATTATCAGGTGGGGGAATCGCATGTTTGGGCGTTGATTATATTTAGAAAAGCATGATAGGTTATGTGCCGTTCGTTTCTTGTATTTGATTCGTTAATTGTCTACGTGTTGTCGTAAATTGCGTTGTAAAGTGTCTAAGCATGGTTTCGGGTTCCACAACGGTTCCCGGGGCGTAAAGTGTGTGAAAAGAGTCAGTGGGGGGTAGGGGACCCGCCACCTACCCACGGCCGTGAAACACCGCCCGGCAGCGGGTGGCCGGCGGGCGGGCAGCTGCCCGCCGGCGACCCGCTGCCCGGAACAGTATTCTCCGGCGGGCAGCCGGCGGGTGGCCCCCACCCACCGGCTACCCGCTGGAAATTCATCCCACCCGGGATCCCGGCTTCCCCGTTTGATGTTCCCCGTTCCCCGTGGTGTCCCAACGGACTCCGTTTATCGTGCCTATGTCTAGTTTGATGTTTCGAGTACCGTTCGTAGGTTTATGAGTCTATTATATTGCATGCTAGTTAAATTGGTATCCCGTTGACCTAGGTGGAAGAAGTATGAACCCCTTAGGACTATTCTTAGTAAGTGATGGATCACGCATAGGTTTTGTTATACGTTTCCCCCCCCCCCCCCCCCCTTCCTAATGTGTAATGTGGGTTGCATGTGTTTGCTATGTGTTATGTGTGTGTTACCCCAATTCGGTTGCGATCGGATTGGTTATCCTGAGCTGCGGTTCAGAAGGTGGCTGCGGTCAGATTGATACTCTTGGGCTGCGGTCCACCGTTTGGTTGCGATCAAACGTTTCTATACGAGCTGCGGTTCGTCCTTTTTCCTGGCTGCGGTCAGATGACATTCTCTTGGGCTGCGGTCCACTGTTTGGTTGCGATCAAACACTATGATGAGCTGCGGTTCATCGGTCGGTTGCGATCGACCCCTCCGTGTTGCGATACGGGGTAGGGTGCTGCGGGGCCGTGTCAGAGCTATATGCGTTGACCCTCATGTATGGGCATGCGATTGGTCCTGTGGCGCCAACAAAGTGTGTTATGTGTTGTGACCTGGACGAGTTGTGATTACGAGTGTCTTGGGGGATGTGACTATGGGATTTATATTGGGGATTGCTCATGTTGGGTTATGATCATTGTTTATGCTTTGCCTTATCTGCCTTATCTGTCGTGAACTGCATATGCTCGTTATAACTGTGCTTGTGTCTAGCCTTATCTGTCGAGTCATTCCCGGTTTTAAAGCTAGTGTTCGTAGGATATATCTTCATGCTCAAAATGGTTTTCGTATATCTATATATATCTCTATATGTATTGTATTTCAACGCGTTGGAGTGGGTTACCAGCATCTCTCGCTGAACAGATATATTTGGCTTTCAGGCACAGAAGATTAAGTCACTGGAGTGCGCTAGAACTTAGAAGTAGATAGTTTCCCTTTTGGCCTGCGTGCCACGTTTACGTATTTACGCTTTGAGGATATTAGTTAGTTAGCCTGTGCACTTGGGTTCTCTAGCCCAGGTGTGGCATAGCACCCCGAACGCTTGTATTTATATCTTGGGATTTAATAAGATTCTACCTTTATTATAAGTTTTAAATGTCTTGAGAATCTGGGGTGTTACAGATGTTCTTGATAAGTCTTGATGTTCTTGGTTTTAAAGATAAACTATGATTTTGATGATTTGAATATGATTAGAGCCCTAGGATGAATTGAGAATTTCGTATTATGATATCCTTGGTATCTTTTGGTGGGATTTCGCATGTTCGGGTGTTGTTTATGTTTAGAAGTCATGTAAGGACATGTTCAATATGATTCGTGATTTTGATCCATTATTTGACTACATGGTGTCGTCATTTGTGTTTAAAAGTGTCTAAACATGGTTTCGGGTTCCACAAGAGATCCCGGGACCAATATATTGAAAAAGAGTCAGTGGGGGGTAGGGGGACCCGCCACCTACCCGCTGCCCGAATTGACGTCGCCGGCAGCGGGCAGACAACTGCCCGCCGGGCACCAGCTGCCCGGAGAGTCGTCGCCGGCGGGTGGCCCTCCACCGGCCGGCCACCCGCTGGATTGTTCCCACCTTGGGATTTTGGCTTCCCCGTTTGATGTTCCCCGACCCTCGCGGTGTCCCGACGGACTCCGTTTATCGTGCCTAAGTCTAGTTTGATGTTTCGGGTACCGTTCGTAGGATAAAAGAGTCTCGTGTATTGCATGCTAGTTGAATTGGTACCCCGTTGACCTAGGTGAAAGATGCATGAACCCTTAAGATATTTCCTAGTACGTGGATGACCACACATAGGCTTCTTTATACGTTTTCTCTCCTCCCCCAACGTGATAATGTGAATTGCATGTGCTTGCTAAGTGATAGATGTGCATGGCTCCCCAATGTGGGCTGTGGTCAAACTGGTTCACATAGGCTCTAGTCCACCGACTGAGCTCGTCAGCGGTGTGTAGGGCTGCAGTCTACCATGTGGGCCTCATGGGTTGTAGTCCACCGACTGGACGCGTCAGCGGTGTGTTGGGCTACAGGCCACGAGGAAGGCCATAGTCCACCGACTGAGCTCGTCAGCGGTGTGTAAGGCTATGGTCGGCTGCGATCCACCAACTGAGCTTGACAGCGATGTGTAGGATCCTAGTCCCCAAAAGAAGATCATTGCCCACCGACTGAGTTCCTCAGCGTTGTGTAGGGCTATAATCGGCTGCGATCCACTGACTGAGCTCGCCAGCGGTGTGTAGGATTGTAGTCCCCAAAAGAGGATCACAGTCCACTGACTGAACGCGTCAGCGGTGTGTAGGACTGTGGTCCGCCGTTGAATTCATCGACGGTTTATACAATTGGTTGCGGTCAATTCCTTCATGCTGCGGTATGAGGTTGGGTGCTGTGTGGCCGTGTTAGCGGTATATGCGCTAACCCTCATGTGTGGGCATGTGATTGGTCTTGTGGCGCCACCAAAGTGTGCTTATGTGATAAAGATATTGATTGAAAGATGTTATGAAGGATATGAAAGTAACCTGTGACCTTAGGATATATGATGATGTCTATACATGCTCAATTATAACTGTTGAATATGCTTATCCCTATTTGTCAAGTCTATACCTCGTTTTAAAGCTAGAGTCTCCTAAGTATATATCTTCCTGCTTCAAAATGGGTTTTCCTATATCTATATATATACATATACCTATATTGTATTTTAACGCTTTGGAGTGGGTTACCAGCATCATTCGCTGAACAGATATATTTGGCTTTCAGGCACAGATAATTAGCTACCGGAGCACGCTAGAGGACCTTGGCTTAGATATATTAGGCTTTCCTTTCGGCCTGCGTGCCTTGATGATATAATGACAATGTTTGAGGATAATTAGTTAGTATAGCTTGTGCATCTGAGTTCTCCACCTCAAATGTGGCATAACACCCCAGACTCTTGTATTAGAATGCTCTATTTGGGATTAATTAATAGAATTGCCTTCATATTATAAGATTGAAAAGTTTTAAAAATTTCGGGGTGTTACAATTCATCGCCGGGAAAGCCTCCAACAACGAATACTGGACCGGGACACACGACTTCGCAGATGATGGCGATCATGTTGTTGAGGCTTGGCGAGGGTTCTGGAAGGTCGTGGAGGGTCGTTGCTAGCCTGGTTATGTCATTTACAAATATAATATTTTGTATAAGGGTAGTTATGTCATTTACAAATATATTTCGTTTCTATTCCTTAAACCAACCAAACACGGAATAATATTTCTAAAGTCCATTCTGTCACCGAACCAAACAAAATAATACAATTTCTATTCTATTCCTTACCTATTCCATTCCCTGTGGAATAGTATTCCTATTCCTTTAAAATTCATTCCGCGTACCAAACGTGCTGTAAGAGTTTATGTGTATTATGTTAAGAGTTGATGTGTATTATGTTAAAAGTTTATGTGTATTATGTTAAGAGTTTATGTGTATTATGTATTATGTTAAGATTATGTGTATTCTACTATACAATTATGTACATACAAAATAAGGATTTTTTAAGGTGCACAATGCATTGTGCGCCTTGGTGCACGATATAACAATTGTTATAGGAGTTAAAAAATTTAAATTCTTTAACTTCCAAATTTATTTGGTAGTTTAATTGTACATTAATCAAAACCTAATGCAAAAATTAAATACCAAATTTTTTGAAGAGTTGAAAAATTAAAAGAAAAGGGACGGGCCTACAATTGTTATATCGCGGATTAGGTCCACATTACAAGGTGAACCTTGATATAAAATAATGTTATTTTGTAATTCACATAAATGATGCCTTCAGTGGTTTTTTTTTTTTTTTTTTTTTTTTTTTTTTTGCACAATTAGAAACAACAATGATACTACATATACATTAATATGTTAATTATATTTAAGTATATAATCTATTAATAACTACATGTTTATAAAATCAATACCCTTAAGTATATAATAAAAACTTACTATTTTTTAGCCAAATCTTTCTATCTATATTATTATTATTATTATTATTATTATTATTATTATTATTATTATTATTATTATTATTATTATTATTATTATTATTATTAAAATCCTATTTCCCAAATCCCCCCCCCCCCCCCCCCCCATTTAAGGGCATTTATGTAATATCCAAATTAAATTAATTATATAAATTAGATATTATTCCGTGTGCAAGAAAATTCTGTGTAACATCACAATTATGGTAATTAATTAACATCACAATTTGCTCAGTAAATTCAATATACAAGATTAAGTAAATTCCGTGTGCATATACAAAATTAAGTAAATTTAATATGGTAATAACATCACAATTTTCTATTTAAATTAATTATATAAATTAGATATTATTCCGTGTGCAAGAAAATTCCGTGTATCATCACAATTATAGTAATAAATTAACATCACAATTTGATCAGTAAATTCAATATACAACATTAAGTAAATTCCGTGTGCATATACAAAATTAAGTAAATTCAATATGGTAATAACATTACAATTTGCTATTTAAACTCATCATTGTGCTAAACCCAAAGTTGTCAGCTTCTAACGTATTTCTGCCTTTGTACTCTCCTCTTGATATCGATTTTCAATGGCGCCTGAACTTTACGGCGAGATTGTTGGTAATCAACTTCATATCGGACTGCAGTGGAATTTCATCAGATTTAGATTGCTTCGTGTCGTTCGTCTTCCAGACACAATAGGTTCTCAAACTATAAACTCTATAGAGTGTGTGGTACATGATGTAGATGTATTTTTTTTTAAATGTAATCTTAATCTTAATATTTTGTATTTCTAAAATTTTAGTTGATCCATACGTTTTTTTTTTTTTAATTTCAGGGAACGTTTATACATATGCATATGTCATTTCTTTTTGCAATGTCGGACCAGCGAAACACCATCGATGTTTTGCATCCGGAGGCCGACAAAGTCCTGAATTTACCGATGTTTGCTGTGGAGAATGGCCGCAAGAGAAGACCATGAATGTAAGACAACTATTTCAATTCCTAATCGTGTATGAATCTGAACTTCGAATTCAAAGGAATTCGTAATGGTGGGTCTGAGCATGCAATTAGAATGCATATTAATTCCCATAGTGCTGTGCTTATCCAACTTGGTCTGCCATTGTGCTGACACAGACGAATTGTGATGTAACGGCACACCCTACAACGCCGAAATGAATAGACAGGCCTGGACATATTTGGCTGTGTGTACACACATTAAAAAGAGTGTCCACATATGAAATTGACACCAAACCATCTGGGCACATACATCCCATTGTAAGTGCACATAACGACCACCGAGAACGGGGTATAACTGTGCCCTTCTACAGAGCTGTGTGCACCTATGCAGTTATAGCTGTGTGCACACATATTAAAAAGAGTGTGCACATACGAAATTGACACCAAACCATCTTGGCATAGACATCCCATGGTAAGTGCACAACCAGGAGCCTGTAGTTGCGTTGTAGATTGTGCCTACATGATGTTCACTATGTGGGTGCACCCACACTTTATTCTGCTCCTATGTTTATTTTAAATTCTATACGGTCTCAAGTGTGCCAGAAACAATGGGTGGGTATATGCATTCAGGGGTTTTCCTATGTGGGCATATTCTACACTTGTGATTATTTAAAATTCCCTACGGTCCCAAGTGTGCCAGAAACATGGGCGGGTATATGCATTCGGGGAGTTTACTATATACACATACGAAGAGAATGGTGTGTGTACATGGCCAATACTAGGTAGGTACACACACCTAGAGCCAATTGTGCACACATCTACCTAATATGTATAGCAGATTCATGTGTTGTACACGTGAGGATAGTACTGCGTGCCTGCCTGAGCTTCTGCACTACAGTTTTTTACCCTTTCATTATTATTGTATTTGTGTAGGTATAATTGACCACCACTTCATTCTACGGAGATAGATACGTGTCGTGGTAAATCACTGCGAAACACACTTATGGGGATTGATCGTTTGAAGAAGGTGTGGCAGAAGGGAGTGTACACATGTGGGAAGCTGAGTGTGTCGTAATGTATGATTTCTACATAGGCACACATAGAACGTTGTGGGTGCACAAGGATGTCAGGCATTGGCGTGAGCACGAAGTCAATGCGGTGTATGCACGTGTGGACCGTACGACGCCAAAAGACCTTAGACGATGCAAATGTGCACCTGCGAACAATAGTGTGTGCATGTCAGTGTTACTGGACAATAGCTTTAATCACATTATTAATTACTCCAATCACGTATGAATAGCAAACTAATTACTTGATATAACACAACCATATACGCGTTCGAGTCAATTATTTAGACACAAACTTCGGGAGATTGAGTGTTCTAAAAGACATATTAACGGGAAGTGCGAACCTGCGGTGGTCCAAGCGTCCCACAACGTATGATTTTGGCTCGTGCACCCAATCCGTTCCACAACGCATTGAATTCATGAGGACGCCTGGCATCATCGTGAGCACATAGCCATTGGAGTCAATGCATGGGCTCATGTTTAATTAAATGACAGCTAAGTAAGCACAAAGCCCAAAACATTCCACAAAATGACCACATGTGCAGCCATTGAGCACTTGTGAACAATAGTGTGTGCACGATAGTGTTACTGCACTATAATTTTAAAAACATTGTAGAAATATTCTATTCGCATATCAATAATAGACTAACAACATGATTCAAACATAAACACATATAGGTTGGTGACAATACCAGAAGAACAAACTTATAGAGATTGAGTTTTTCCAAACGACATAATACAGGGCCTTGTGCACATGGGATGTTTTGAGCATGCCATTATGTGTGATCCCGACGTATGCACATGCTGTACGCATTAAATGCTCAAATACGGCTAACATCAGCATGAACACGTAGTTATTGCTGTGTGTGCATGTACGCATGTTTAAATAAACGACATCTTAGCATGCATATACGCCTAAACCTTCCACCAAATGACATCAAGCCCCATTGATTAAGAAAAAATGTGTCAAATCAAACAATATATTAGTTGCATAATACCATAAGCAGAATACAGGTCTTCCCCAAACGAACAAAATAAAAAAGCTAATGAACTAGCTACAAACGAATAATCGTATCTACGTCTGCCCCACGGCGTCACAGTATTCTACTGCGCTCTGAATGTTCTTTGAATGGTGTATGTTTAACTCAGCTACCAGAATTTGATGCATATAACTCGCCCTCAACAAATCAAGACCCCTATTATCACCCTTGCTAAGACCACAATCCCATGCATTCACCGATTGCCCCAAGAAGGTCTCCATGTGCCGCATAGAAAAGACACCGCAATCCAATTTGTTATGCGCATCGCGCCAACGCATCGACATCATCCTAGGGATAATCCTCTATACAACAACCTCATACTATTTATCAACCACATCATCAAGGAACACTGACAAAAAGTCTTTTTGACAAAGTGCACGCAACGTTAGGAAGCAATGAAAATATAATGAACAATAAAGCCCTTGTTTCAGGATACAAAAGACAGAACATAAAAGCATTAAACAACTGTGTGTGCATTTAAGAGTTCCCATGTGTGCTCCCCTCACCCCTATCAACGCCCGACCAAGCGAGGTGTTAGCTTATGCCGAGGAATGTCAAATGGTTAAGGCCCCCGAGCCACGCACCCAGGGCACTCCCGCCGAAGGCCGAGGGCGGTACTGTCGATTTCACCGCAGGCCTGGACACAATACTGACGAATGTTAGGCTTGGAGGAAGGAAATATAGGCTCTTATCCAATCGGGCCACTTAGGCAATTTCATCGATTGGAACAGGATGTATTACGGGAATGTATGGAAGAGAGAAACAGTCGAGGTCCTCCCTGTGAATCCCAACCCCCCGAAAGAAAGGCTAGGCGGAGGCACAAGCGACAAGGGTAAACGACCTGTGATAAACGTAATCTTCGGATGATGGTCGGCAGGCGAAAGGGAGGAGGAATACGTGGGGTTCGTCGAGAGTGCACCCGCGACGAAGAAACAATGCAAGGAGCCGATCACTTTCACTGATAGGGACCTCCCACAAGGGGGGACTTCATCCAAGAAGCCATGGTTATCGCGATGGAGATCAACGGCACCGTGGTCAGGCGGGTGCTACTCGACACAGGGAGTAGTGTAAACGTCATGTACTACGATGTCTTCGTCAAGCTAGGTTTCACCCAGGACCAGCTGAAACAGATCAAAACCCTGCTGGTCGGATTCACCGGGAGACAGTCGAGACAGAAGGTATGATTCGACTGCCCATGGGAGTTGGCGACCCGCCACGCACGCTAAAGGCGGAAATGCACTTCGTGGTGGTCAGGATAACCTGCGCCCACAACATCATATTGGGCAGGCTGGGGTTGGTTGAGATAGGAGGGATATTGTCCACGAAAAATTTGTGCCTGAAGCTTCACACCCCCCGCAGGGTGGGGGTAATGCGCGGCGATCAGCAGTCTGCGCGAGAGTGTTACGAGAAGGCTTGCCAAAAAATCGATCGACTCCCTGTACACACAGTCGAAAAAGGGGGCGGGAGGAGAACCAGAAAAGGGGCCCGTGCCGACGGTGGAATTAGAGGAAATACAGCTAGACCCATCTCAACCCAACAGAACAGTGAAGATAGGAAGGGGGCTCGAGAGTGGTATGCGAGAGGAAATCGTCCAAGTCCTCAAACGATACGCGGGCATATTCGCATGGGGACCAGAGGATATACCAGGCGTAGATCGGTCAGTGATCATGCACCGCCTGGTAGTAGACCCCACGCATCGACCCGTCAAGCATAAGCGCCGCCACCTATCCGCTGAACGGAGAGCGTTCGTAAAAAAATGAAGTGGACATGCTATTACCCATAGGGAACATCTGAGAAGCCATGTATCCAGAGTGGTTATCCAATGTAGTGTTGGCACCGAAACCGCCGACTTGGCGGATGTGCGTCGATTACACGGACCTGAACAAGGCCGGCCCCCAGGATCCCTTCCCGCTACCCCCTACGGACAAATTAGTGGACGAAATAGCCGGATGCGAACTGCTAAGCTTCATGGATGAGTTCAAGGGGTATCACCAGATCTTCATGGCGGAAGAAAATGAAGAAAAAACCGCATTTGTCACCCCGGACGGGGTCTATTGTTACAAGGTAATGGCCTTCGGTATAAAAAACTCGGGAGCCACATTCACGCGAATGGTGGCAGAGGTCTTCAAGGGCCTGTTAGGAGATATCATGGAAGCCTACGTCGACGACATGCTTGTCAAGAGCAAGAAAGCCGAGTCTCATCCACAGTACCTGGTGCGGTGCTTCGAGGTCATTGAGCAACATCATCTCCACCTCAACCCAAAAAAGTGCGCGTTTGCCATGAAAGGGGAAAAATTCCTGGGTTTTATGGTGACCCACAGGGGAATAGAAGTCAATCCGGAAAAAGGCAAAAAGCATCCGCGACATGCGACCACCTAGGTCAATAAAAGATATTCAACGCCTGAACAGAAAATTGGCAGCCTTGAGTCGTTTCATGTCCAAGCTAGCGGAAAGGTCGCTGCCTTTCTTCCATGTCATGAAGAGGAGGGACGGGTTCGCATGGAATGACGACTGCCAAGAGGCATTCGATCATTTCAAAACATACTTGGCCTCCGCGCCTATCTTGTCGAAACCGGAAAGGGGGGAAGTCCTGTACGTCTACCTTGGAGTAGTCCCGCCAGCCGTCAGCTCGGTGCTCCTGCAGGAAGACAATGGCATCCAAAAACCTGTCTATTACGTAAGCAGAGCCTTGCATGACGCGGAATTACGAACACCCCCCTAGAAAAGACCATATCCGCGTTGATACGCATGACCCGGAAACTGGTGTATTACTTCCAAGCCCACCCCATAGTAATACTGACAGACCAGCCGCTGGGGTCGGTGATGAGAAACCCGATCTCCTCGGGAAGGATGATGAAATGGGTCATCGAGCTGACCTAGTACAACATCGAGTACAGGCCTCAAATAGCCATAAGGGGGCAAGCGCTGGCCGATTTTATAGTGGAATGCACGGCCAAGGAAGATAAAGTAGAGGGCCAAACCACCCCCAACCCGAATGGGAAATGTACACGGATAGGGCTTTTAGCCGGAAGGGTTGCGGGGGCGGCATGGTTCTGATATCCCCCGAGGGGTTCAAAGCATACCGGGCATTCTGTTTCAACTTCCAGCTATCTAACAACGAAGCGGAATACGAAGCTTTGATCGAAGGGCTGCGGTTAGCCCAAGCCCTCCCGGCTCGACGCCTTAAGATCAAATCGGACTCCCAGTTAGTAGTGGGGCAGGTAAACGGTGTATTCGAGACCAAAGAGAACATGATGCGACAATACAAAGAGGTAGTGAATCAATTACTCGCGGGATTGGAACGGTGGGAGTTGCAGCAAATCCCGAGGGCGGAGAATGGGGAGGTTATTACTGGCCGCGAGTTAGGACCGATTGTTTGGAGTACGTGAAACTGTGCAAAACCTGCCAACATTTTGTGATCTTGCCTGGCCGTCCCGCATCATATTATACCACAGTCACTTCGGCCATCCCGTTCGTGAGGTGGGGCATTGACCTACTGGTCCCATTCCCATAAGGCGTCGGCGGCCTGAAATTTGTAAATGTTGCAGTGGACTATTTCACCAACTGGGTGGAGGCGGAAGCCTTAGCATCAATCACCGAACAGCAGTGTCGCAAGTTCGTCTGGAGAAACATATTCACAAGGTTTGGATTACCACTGTAGATCGTATCGGATAACGGTAAACAATTCGACAGCGCAAGATTCGGATAATTCTGTGCATACTTCGGAGTAGAACATACCAAGGTGGCTATGGCTTACCCATAAGCGAATGGGCAAGTAGAGAACACGAATCGGACCATTCTGGACGGTCTGAAAAAGAAGGTCGAAGCAACGGGGGTGGCCTGGCACGAAGAGCTCCCGTCAATATTGCGGGCTTATCGGACCACACCGTGAAGGGAAACCGGGGAATCACCATTCGCCCTTGCGTACGGGTGCGAAGCACGGTTACCCATAAAGGGGCACATACAGTCCAGTAGAATGCTACAGTATGAGCATGACCGGAACGACAACAACGTGAGGGTGGAGTTAAACTTACAAGAAGAAAGGAGGGAATGTGCGCGCAAGCACATGGCGGAATACCAAAGGGCCATCAAGCGAGACCACGACATCCGTGCGCGCCCAAGCCATTTCCAAGCAGGGGACCTAGTGCTCCGACGCAGAGAGGCTAGCAAACCTTTGCAAGGAGGTAAGTTGGCCAAGAATTGGGAGGGACCCTACAAGATAGCCACCCTCGTGCGAGACGGCACATACAAACTGGAAACCATACAAGGCTATCTAATAGACCGACCGGCTATGGAACGCGCATCACCTGAAGCGTTTTTCCAATGACAGAGGCCACGAGGAGAACCACGAACCCTTAGAATTCCTGCGTTACATACTTTGTCTTTAAAGATTATCTGCATTTTAATTGCGCCCACGCGCGTCCACACCTGGTTTTACGGAACAAAGTACGTAACCAGCGTGCCACCTTAAAAAAAAAAGGGGGTGCAGGCCCAAGAGGAAGGAGTTAGTGAACAAGCCCATGGGCCTGGGCGACAACCGCGTATGGGGTGCACGCAGGGTGGCGGTGAGTTTTGTGTGGTCGCATGTATGCAGGGTGGCGGCGGCTCACGTGCGCGTGCTACACAGTCGCATGCATGCAGGATGGCGGCGGCTCGTGTGCGCGTGCTACATGGTCGCATGCATGCAGGATGGCGGCGGCTCGCATGCGTGCACAGTCGCATGCATGCAGTATGGCGGCGGCTCGTGTGCGTGGCACGCGGAAGGTGGCGGCTGCTAGTGTGTACGGGCGTGCAGGGGGGTGGCTGCCACTCGTGGGGAGAATGTGGGTTGGGGAGGCGTCGGTTGAGTGGGCATGAGTTGCGCGTGCGACGTGGGATGTGCGCGAGAGGGGCGCAGGACGTACGGTAAAGAACGGCACGTGTATGGTCCCGGGAGAGGGGCACAATTGCCCTCCACGTGGTTGGTTCGGAGGGTTCTTCATCCAGTATAAAAGGGTGGGGGGGGGGGGGTCGTAATCCAAGGGGACACGGTGAGAGGAGTAGAGGGAATGGTAAGGATCACCAAGCGAGAGGCAAGCGGTCACGGGTTCGATCTTGGGTAGCGTCAATCGCTCGTCATCAAGTTGGGCTTGTCGTTGGGCTTGATAGTGGGTCAGGGAATCTTGGCCTTGTGTTCTTAGCATAGTATAGTCACTTCCATCATCCTTATTCGTTTACCCGGTTTATGGTGGACCCGATTTCATTAAAACTATCATATATACACACACACACACACACACACACACATATATATATATATATATATATATATATATATATATATATATATATATATATATATATATATATATATATATATATATATATATATCAAATTTAAATAATATAAATAGATAAATACTCAAAATATTATATAATATTCTAACAATATGTTATCATAATAAAGTATGTATAATACCTAATATCAAATTTTTTTTTTATAATGACTTAGTGTTGGGATTAAATAAATAAATAAATAAGTAAAAAGACCATATATACATTACTTGTCAAAAAAACCAAAAATACGTAACCTAATTTGTGGGTATTTATAAGCAAGCTAAGAGACATCTAAAGTTAGAGTGCAAAGTGACTTCGCTAGATACAAATTTTGAATTTGAAAATTTTGATTAAATGTAGTAAGCACAACAAATAATGTATTCGACTGTCTAAAAGTATTAGAATTTGCATATACTAAACTATTACACTAAATATAATGTAATATTAGAAAATGTAGGTTATGTGTAGTGTTTAAGGCTTCCAATATATTATATTTCTTTAGTAAATGCAGGTCATGCGTGTTGCTTCCATGGTGGACCAGGGCCACCTTACATGGTGGGTCCTGGTCTAAAACGACATCATTTTATATCAAATGTCAATTAGTACATCATATTTAATAACATTATCATAAAATATGTTCATAATATTTGTTCTATATGTCCATAAATCAAACCTTATTGTCCATAAGCACAAAACTAAATATACCTTATATGCATTTTTCATTCATCTATAGTAGGTTCATTTCGTTCTATATGTTCATAAAAATAAAGCTTAATGTAGATATACACTATACTATGAACACATCATGTTTAGTAATATTCATTGTGTGCTATACTCATAATATTTGTTCTATATGTCCATAAACGTAAACATTAATGTTCATAAACACTAAAATAAATATACATCATATGTATTTACGTTCACTCTATTGTAGGTTCATAAAAACAAAGTTTAATGTATATAAATATTACTATAGACGCATCTGGTTTAATAACATTCATCTCGTTCTATATATTCATAATATTTAGAAAAAAAATTCACTTTTGGTCCCTTGATATATTATACATGAATCACATTTGGTCCTTGACTATTAATATTTTCTAAGAGTTAATACCACAAATGGTCATCTTACTATTGGGTTAGTACTCCTTTTAGTCCTGGACTTTCAAATCGACCAAAACACATACCTTAACTTTCATTTTTTTACAAAAAATAGTCCCCCGTTAAAATTTCTGTCAAATGAGTGTTAAATCGAAAGGTATTTATAAATTAAGTGCATGACTATGTAATTTGTATCACATTTGGTCTTATGGTCCAATTTCCCAGCTAACTATTGCCGACAATAGTTAGCCGAAAAATTGGATGGCATGACCAAATGTGATACAAATTACATAGTCATGCACCTAATTAGAAAATTTTAATAGTCAAGGACCAAATGTGATTAATGTATAATAGTCAGTGGACTAAAAGTGAAATTTATTGTACTATTTATTATATATGTTTATAAACATAAGTTGTAATGTCCTTTCCCAAAAAAAATAAAAAATTGTAATGTCCAAAAATCCTAAACTAAATGTACATCATATGTATTTCAATTCATTTTATAGTAGGAATGTACATAATGTTATTTTTATTTGTTAATAAAAACAATGCTTAATGTATATAAATATTACACTAAAGTAATAACTTTATGTACCTATAGATTTATTTATGATGGTTTTATCGGGACCGGATCCACCATAAACCAGATATATAAGTACAGAACGGGGTAAGAAAAAAGTTACTTTATTACCCGGGACGCTACGTATAAGGCCCATAATGGCGGCCCAAATATAAAGAATAAGGCCCACGGGGTAGGCTATAGCTAACTATGCAACTGATAGTTATTGTACCAGGTAGCTGGGTTGAGAGTATAGACCAGAGACCGCTATATCGTAATGCTTATCGTGTCTTTGTTGCCGACTGTTAAGAATCTAGGGCCCCTATATATAGCATGCCCCCTCTCCTCTCCTGACATCCACGTGTCCTACGTACTTACCCCCGCTCGCCACTTCCTGTATCCATCGCCGCACGCGGGCACGCTCGTCGTGGCACCACACCATACCATCCGCACCACGCGACCCCGGCCTCGCACCCCCTCGGGAAAGGGGGGCGCCGTTGGCATGCTTGGGGGTGCACCACCCTGGCTGGCCGCGCTGTGGCCGGCGAGCGGCAGTTAAGGCTGCCCACCCGAGAATCTCGGAATAAATACACGGTCGCGCGTTTTAATAACAAGTGTTAGCATGGTTAAGTGGGTTGAGGCATACTAGGCAAGCTATGAGGCTTGGGTTCAATCCTTGTTGGTTACATCCCTTGTGTTATTTTGCTCTAGCCTTGCCTTCAACTGGCCGCCCCTCGCCGCTGGGAATCCAGCGGGATTCCGCCAATGGTTCTGCCCTGCAAACCTCTTCTCTTTCCTCCTTTGTGCTTTTTTGGGCCACCATGCCCCCTTGTCTTCTTAGCCCAATAAGACTTGGGTCAACCTCCTTCTTTCACCACCCCCACTTGGGTCAATGCTTTGCCAATAAAATGAACTCCCGGGATCCCATATCCCCATCACAAGTCCCCCACTTCTTTTAGGTATCTTGATGCCTAAAGGAAGTAGGATTCGGTATCACCACCTCATCTCTTTCCCAAACACAACTTCTAGTTCTAAATTTTTCAGATATTTATCGCTTTCCCGGGCATGTGGGTAGCAATAACCCACATGCCCCAGCCACCAAACAGATAATAAATAAAAAGGTTGCACTGATTTAAACAAAACGACGTCATTTACTCATTTTAGACCATAGTCAATAATGTGCATTATGAGCCCTAATCCACGATATAATTTGCGATGCGATTGTCTTCTTAATCATTTATCACCATGTAATCTTCTTTTAGGAGATAGGATTAAATTTTTTTAAATATATATCATGTGAATTTGTAGCATACTTTTTTTAAACTATGATACTTTGGAATTTTATTTATCAAAATATAATAGATTTAAACTTTTTTTTCGAAGTGATGCATTTTTTTTGCCATGTTATCATCTTATCACATGTCATTTCTAAGTTATCATCACCACATTACACTTTATAATGTGATCATTAATATGTAATACAATTGCCATGTCATTTTTCAATATTAACTACTTATGGCACATCATCATTGTAATGACAGACTAATTTTGTCCCTGCGATACTATTTTAAAAATAAAATAGTATCCATATTTTTATATCATTATATTTATAGTTCGCTCATATTTTTTATACATCCTCACAATTCTAAATCACTTTCACATCATTTTAATACAATAACATAACAAATTAATTATAAAAAAAAACCCCCAAAAGGCCCACCTTTGCCAAGGTAGGGGTACAACTCTTGCCTAATATGCTCACTTTGCAATTCTTGCTAATTTAGCAAGGATTGCAAATCACCACATTTAAAAATAATGAAATAAACTTGTCACATCAAGTTGAAAGATATGGCCTTTTAAGGACGAACAAGGTTTCTAATAATGAATAATTTTCACATATCCATCAAGTATCAAATTATAGTATAGAGTTTAGATATCGTTTCACTGGAGATGGCTCTTGTAATGTTAGGAATTGATACAAGGTGGAGTTAAGCACAAGCTAAAACTATTCTTATAGAAGCTAGGCCTATCGTTAAAGAGTTGGGTTGATATGATTAAGCAAATCTCTATCTCTATCTCTATCTCTATATATATTAAAGAAAAATGGTTGGCACAAAAATTTTCCCCCAAAACTTAGGGACATTTTTGTAAAACCAAATTCATAATTATTTTAGTAAAAAGTATTGATTTATTAACTAACCATATATATTTTAATTAGCAATCAATTTTTTTTTAGTAAATAGAAATCAATTATTATTACATATTATTTATTATATATGCTGCTGGTTTTGGTTTTGTGTATATATTATTAGAATTCTTGCTCGCTGACTCTACTAAATTTATTGGAGAGAATGACCACCATCTATGGCGACTGTGTTTCCGATCCTTCATCTACAATGGCACGGCTTATGCACGATCTGAGACCCACCGGCGTTGCCTCCGCCTGGCGTCGTCGATCATATCCCTTAGGGTTGAGAGAGGACAGGATGAACTTCTTCGATTACGCTTCGCCACTGTGACACTACTACAAAAAACACTTACCACGGCGGTTATTTTTATAAATACACGGCGGTTCTTGAAGTGCCGTGTAAGTGACCGCCTTTGTAAATAAAAACTTTCTACGGCGGTTATTTGAACCGCTGTGTATACTTCTAAAACACGACGGTTGCTAACCGCCGTCTAATCTCACGATGTATGTCGTGTAATCTCAACAATTATATGTATAGACGACGCTTTTCTTGATGAACCGCCGTCTATTCATATGTATAGACGGCGGTTCAATGTAAGAACCGCCGTCAATACATATGAATAGGCGGCGATTCCCGCCATCTATAAAGAACCGCCGTCTATACATATGAATAGACGGCGGTTCAATGTAAGAACCACAGTCAATACATATGAATAGACGGCGGTTCCCGCCATCTATACATATGTATAGACGGCGGTTGTCTTGAGGAACCGCCGTCTATACATATATATTTTCACCTTAAAAGAAAATAAAATAAAATTGCATTATATATATATTTTTTGTTTGAACTTACATTAGACGCCTTCGCACCTCATTTCGCCCAAGGTCCGTCGCATGTGCCCCGAGATCACGGCCCGCCAGGTTCCGGCACATCATGGGTCCCTGTTCCTTTTTTACACTCGGCGTCACACTCAGCATCCATGTTTAATCCGAGCTAATGCTCAAGGCCTATAGTTCGGGGGGGCTCAGGGGCTAGGGTCCGAGCTATGCTCAAGGCCTAGGGTTCAAGGGGCTCAGGCCTATGGTCATTTTTACCAACAATATTCCAACCCATGCTTCGGATAGGAATCGATCCTGGGCCTTCCAACCCACGCTTGGGATGGGAATCAATCCCAGGCCTTCCTTTTTGAAGGTCCATACCGTATACCATCAAACCACAAGGGAGATAGTTAATTATGCTATGTAGGAACATAATATACGTGCACATGTATATAATTAGAAAATACTAGGTTTTCTTGGATTAAGAAACTATTAAGCTTAATGAATAATATTGATTTAGGAAAATTTAATAAAATTAGTCGTATGCACATACGGTCCAGGTACAATGCCCAAAAAAATATGGAGTATCACACCTTTACACGGCGACCGCCGTCTATTAAGTGACGTAAATATATATTAGACGGCGGTTATTTAAGAACCGCCGTCTATTAATTGACGTAAATATATATTAGACGGCGGTTATTTAAAACCGCCGTCTATTAAGTGGCGTAAATATATATTAGAAGGCGGTTATTTAAAACCGCCGTCTATTAAGTGACGTAAATATAAATTAGACGGCGGTTATTTAAGAACCGCCGTCTATTAATTGACGTAAATATTTATTAGACGGTGGTTATTTAAAACCGCCGTCTATTAAGTGGCGTAAATATATATTAGAAGGCGGTTATTTAAAACTGCCGTCTATTAAGTGACGTAAATATATATTAGAATGCGGTTATTTACAACCGCCGTCTATTAAGTGACGTAAATATATATTAGACGGCGGTTATTTAAGAACCGCCGTCTATTAATTGACGTAAATATATATTAGACGGCGGTTATTTAAAACCGCCTTCTATTAAGTGGCGTAAATATATATTAGAAGGCGGTTATTTAAAACCGCCGTCTATTAAGTGACGTAAATATATATTAGACGGCGGTTATTTAAGAACCGCCGTCTATTAATTGACGTAAATATATATTAAACGGCGGTTATTTAAAACCGCTGTCTATTAAGTGGCGTAAATATATATTAGAAGGCGGTTATTTAAAAACCGCCGTATATTAAGTGACGTAAATATATATTAGAAGGCGGTTATTTACCACCGCCGTCTATTAAGTGACGTAAATATATATTAGACGTCGGTTATTTAAGAACCGCCGTCTATTAATTGACATAAATATATATTAGACGGCGGTTATTTAAAACCGCCGTCTATTAAGTGGCGTAAATATATCTTAGAAGGCGGTTATTTAAAACCGCCGTCTATTAAGTGACGTAAATATATATTAGAAGGCGGTTATTTAACAACCGCCGTCTATTAAGTGACGCCGTATATAATAGATGGCGATTATTTAAAGACCGCCGTCTATTAAGTGCCGTAGTATATAATAGAATGCGGTTATTTAAAGACCGCCGTCTATTATGTGCCGTAGTATGTAATAGAAGGCGGTTATTTAGAAAACCGCCGTTTATTATGTGTCGTAGTATAACAAAATATAATAGAAGGCGGTTATTTAAAAAACCGCCTTCTATTAAGCGCCGTAGTATATCATTTCTGTAGTAGTGTGAGTCGAAGCCGATCTTCGTTGACTGTTTGTCGAAGGATTTGCTGATGGAGGCTTTGTCAATGTTTCAGGCAGGATTGCTGCATTAGGAGTTGGTTCATCAATTTATGTATTTATTTTTTTTATCTGTTCATAGTCTTCCAATATATTTGATTCTTTACGAATATTCTTAAATGTTGCTTTCTTCTACCATTTATTTTAAATTTATATCATCTGCCATTTATTTTGGATTTTTCTGAATAATATTGCGGCTTCAGGCATCAAACTTGTTGTATTTCTTAACAGAGTGATTAGTGTGATATGTGTTGTTTTAGGAAGGCTATTGATTATGTTAATTTTGTCTTGTTTGGTAGAAATGCAATTACAACACAATTATTGAGTTTCAAAATTACATTGTTTCTTCGCCGTTGGTTCTGATTACGGACGATGAGTTTCTTAACAGAGTGATTAGTGTGATATGTGGTGTTTGTTTTTACGTATGAGGGTATGATCATGAAGGGTGATCCGGGGTTCAATTGGAAGGAAGTTGTTCACAGTCACTGGGGAGAGTTCTTTTGACTTTTAGATTCGTTTGCAGCTAATAAATTTTCTAATATAATTTCCCTATTATATTTTAATTAATTAATTGATACTTTTCCGAATATATCTTACATAAAAGGTTTCGCCCCTCTTTTTATAATATTGATCCATATATACGTTAATCCATTTATTATGGTAATTTATATAGGTAATTACAATATACTATTTACCATCTAAATAAGTAAATAATACATGGTCATTACCAACTGTATTTATCATCTAAATTTATTATGGTAATTAAGCATAGAGAATTTCTTCTTACAATGATTTTATATATTTTTTTTTTACTTCAAATAATATCAATTACCTGTGCACTTTCTTTGATTACTTTTGAATAAAATCTTAAATGATAATTATCTTTATAATTAAAATAATAATTTTTTAGTTAATGAATATATGCAAATCTTTCAAAATATTAGTATTTGCAATAAATAAAATATTTTCAAAATAATCATTATATTGATAATTTTTTTTACATATTATAATGATAATGATAATTAATACTATAAAAAATATTTAATAAAGAGTATTTAAATGGTAATAAAAGTGTTTTTATAATAAAAAATTATTTTTTTCATTAATAAAATCATTGTAAAGGAAAACATACTATTAAATATATTTTAAAATTGAGTGTCCTATAATATTATTACTAGGTAGTCGATCATTTCCTTCCTTTTATTATTATACTAATTAAGAATTAATTAAAATTAAGCTAATAATAGAATTAATGAATTCAGTAAAATGAGGAAATAATTGTAATTAATTTAATAATGGAGAATAAGAAATTAATTGAACTGAAAGTAATTACAGAGTATTTAAATCGTAATAAAATTATCTTTATAATTAAAAAATCATTTTTTAGTTCATGAATATATGCAAATCTTCTAAAATATTAATATTTATAATAAATAAAATATTTTTAAAATTATCATTATAATGATAATTAATAGTATAACCAATATTTAATACAAAGTATTTAAATGGTAATTGATGGAGAACAATGTAATGGGCCTGGCCCATGTAGATTAGAGAGTGTGAGCTCAAAGGGATGAGGAGGGGGGCTCACATGCATGGACTCGCATGCCTATACGTACGATTGGACCTCGCAAACATGTATGCACGCGTGTATGCGAGGTGATTGCATGCGTACAAGGTGGCGGCTGCGCGCACGGATGACGGTTGCATGCGTACAAGGTGGCGGCTACGCGCACGGATGATGGTTGCATGCATACAAGGTGGCGGCTACGCGCACGGATGACGGTTGCATGCGTACAAGATGGCGGCTGCGCGCACGGATGACGGTTGCATGCGTACAAGGTGGCGGCTGCGCGCACGGGTGGCGGTTCCATGCGTATAAGGTGGTGGCTGCGCGTATGGATGACGGTTGCATGCGTACAAGGTGGCGGCTGCGCGTACGGGTGGCGGCCGTGCATGCGTACGGGTGGCGGTTGCATGCAAGCTGTTGGAGACTACGTACGTGCATGCATGTGGGTGGAATGGCGGCTGGTGCATGCATGCTGCGCACGGAATGGCAGCTGACGGAGGGCGGTACGTATAGGAGCAAGAATCCGGGGTAGTGCGCGACAAGATCGGTCCCGTTCGAGCAGTTAGGGGTACGTGCGGAGAGGGGAGGACACGTGTATAGTGGGAGCTGGAGGCCCGTAGATGTCGTACACGTGGGTGGTATGCGGAAGTCCTAAGAGGGATAAAAGGGGGGGGGGGTTCCGGTTAGTTTAGGACATGGCAAGAAACATAAAAGACCTGGTAGCTTGGCGGTCTGAGTCTTCTCTCTCTCCTAATTGGTCCAAAGATCGATTCTGGTATTATGCATGTAATTCAGGTTTCTGTCTATCCGTTTATTTCCCTTTTCAGCATATAACTTTCCTGTACTATTCTTTCTAGGCGTGCGACATTGGGCTTGTGCGCGTTTATGTGGGCCTCGCTCCCCACTGGCAATAATAGCTTTTTTATCCCATTCTATATTTCCTATTCCCAGTTTATGGTGGATCCGATTTCATTAAAACTATCATTGGCACCGTCTGTGGGAACGTTACAAAAAGCGTGCGTCCCTAGCTTTACCCATCGTCTTACATTCTATCACGCACTCAAGTCCCAGCGAGCACCCAGATGAATAGATTTCGAAGTAGACTTCCACCCAGTACGCGCAGGCCTAGCGCGGGGTGGCGGATGCCGCCTCCCGGAGGGGCGTGGAATACATAAGTTCATGTCCTAGATTTGGTACGCTTTCACATTTTCTTTTCTTTCTGGTTTTGTTTTTCATCCTCGTTATTAAGCATAATAAAGTTATGTTGATCCTAACAGGATGATGAATCTTTGTTATCTACCCGCATGAACGTGAGCTCCGCTCCAACATGCGCATCTTCACCTTGGCCTACAGGGATTGTAGCCCAGTGTACATTCTCGAAAAAAAAAAAAAAAAAAAAAAGAATCACACGGTGTGTGGGCTAGCCTAAGGCAGCAGGCAGCCCCCACACTAGTATACCATCGTTGAAGGGGACGCGATCCCCAAGACGAGGGGTATACACACATCCACTTGGGCTTGCAGGGTATGGTACACAGCCCAGCGTGCGCCGTTCCCTAAAAAAAAAAAAAAGGAATCACACGGTGTGTGACGCATGCATGAGGCAGCAGGCAACCCCCACACTAGTATACCATCGTTGAAGGGGACACGATCCCCAAGACGAGGGGTATACACATCCACCTGGGCCTGCAGGGTATGGTACGCAGCCCCGCGTGCACCGTTTAAAAAAAAAAGTGTGTGGTGCTAGCATGAGGTAGCATGCAGCCCACCTACAGGTACACCCAGATTAACAGGATGCGATCTCAAAGCCGGGGGCGTACACGTTTCCATTTGGGCCTGTAGCAGCCGACTTATTATCTATCCGATTTCTTAGCGGTCAAAAATATTTCTTTCCCACTTCTTAGCGGTCGACGTGCACTATTGTGCTTTCCAGCGGTTGACTTATTACTACCCCGCTTCTTAGCGGTCAATGCGGTCGACGCGTCCTATCCCATTTCGCAGCAATCTAGGAGTTTAAATTATGCGACTCGATGTTCAATATGTGCCGCTCCACAGTGGGCCGCTATGATACCCTTCCCGGCATGGTGTCCCAATAAGCCCGCACGAAGGGAAGGTGGCGAGTAGCTCTATCTTTCTCTTGTAGGGAAAGGAGAGCTTCCAGGCCGGGAGTTGGAAGGGTCGAGGTGCGTTGAAGGTCAAGAGCATATATACTTTCTTTACTCGTCAGAGACAACTAATGAAAGTGGGGGACTTGAGATGGGGCCAGGATACCCAGGGCCAGGGCCCATTTTATAAGAAAAGTCTTGGCCCAAGTGGGGTGGTGAATAATGGAGGTGATCGGGTAATGGGAGTTGGGTCATACGGTGTCGCGAGAGACGAACTGATTCCACATCCCGGTCTATTTGAGGTGATCAGGAAAGCTCTACCAGGCGGGGATGGCGTAGTAGGGATCATTGGCTGAGGTGGTTGTTGTAGAGGACCTCTTGTATTTGCTGCTGTCCCATGTAAAAGGAAACCTCACCTTCGCGAACTATTCGGCTCTGATCCTCCAACGTCTCTCGCAACTAAACCACTGCGAGAGGAGCCATAGCAACCCGACCACCCTGCGTGGTCACCCAGTATTGAAAGATCTGCACAGAAGGAGAACATGTAACTGACGAGGATCTTGAGCCTCCCGCAAGTTAGCCATGGGGTCCATCATCGGCTGACCTGACATATGAGGGGACGCCAACCAAGACGTAGGCATACGTGACATAGCATGCCCATTCGCCACTCGCACAAAATTGTCAAACTCTCGCCAATCTCGAATGGCTGCCTGCACGGCAGTAGCGTGAAGGGCTTCCAGTTGTATGAGTCGCTCTTGCAAAGCCTGGAATGCTTTCTCCAACCGACCATGCTCAGCCGCCAATGTATCATGCGCCACGCGCGATTGCGTGTGATTCTGTTCCGATCGTGCTAAATCGGCTACCAACATCTCCCGTGCCCATTCAGACTCGGTATACTCCCTGGTGGCCATGTCTAAATCGTTGTTGCAACCCAATAGCCTGCATAGTCACCTAAAAAAGGGGTCAGGACCAGGCGACACGGGCAGTAAAACGGGGTGGGAGCTGAGTGCATCGATGGATCTGCTATCCATTCAAAATCACTTGCAGGGAGTCACCATGTCGTGCACACTTCGCCGAATGAATTCGATGTGACTGGACTTGTATGGTCGCAGAGGCAGCAACATCGCCAAACCCCCGCGCGGCCAAGGGACCATGTGGCTCGTACTCTTCATGCCGTGAAGGAGGGCGACGATGGCTCCTATATCCCCACAGAAACTACGCAAGTAGCGATCGGAGTAGGTAGATCCATGTCCACATCCATCATCGGGGAAGACCGACCACCATCCAAAGTAGGATCTGGCAGTGCACTGACTAGTAAATCTTCTCCATCTAGCAAGGCGGTTTGGCCGCCGACACGGTACATCTGCAAGAAGAGAGACAAAGAGGGCGGTACGCTAACCTCGCGACATCTCATAAGAAAGCAAGTAAGAAGATAAGTCTGTGCACATTGGGGGTTAGCTGGCATGGAATAACGTTATGGACGCGAGGGAATTCGGCTACTAGATGGTGTAAAGGAAATTGGAGACCTGTTTGAATAGAATGGAAATGGACTACCACCAAGAGAGGGCCCAGAGGCTCAGTCATGGTATCCGTGACGCCCAGGATAATCATTTTTACCCCCTCACCCAACCATTCATCTAGAGACATCAACTCAACACTGGACAAACATGATTGGATCCCGCGAGGAACAGCAGGATCCAAAATACGATAACTTGGGGAGGCCGGAGGGGACCCATCATCTACAAGATTAACAACAAAGGGTACCAACCTTTGGCCAGTTGTAGTGGTGTTCAGCGTAGCATTAGTAAGTGTGGCGTGAGTGGCAATTGCTGGCATGGGTGCGCATCCAGAGTGATCTAACAGCATTGCCTCGCGAGAACGGGGAGCGGAGACGGCGAAGGGATTCCGGCAGCTTCCAGCGGCATTGAGCAGATTGCGAAGGGGCAACAGGAACAGTGGCGGTGGCGGCGGCCGTGGTCGCGGTCGCGTCCTAGCGGACTGACTCGATTGTGCCATGCGAAAATGCGGCGAAAAGCGACTGAGAGAACTCTTCGAAAGTGGGTGTTGTGGGGTTAGAAGTCGACAAGCGGACGAGGGCGGCACGATCGCCACAGTCGCCGGCAGTAGGGTAAACATCGTGGGTCCACATGGTCGTGAAGGCACCGGGCATGGAGGGAGCAATCGGGGGAGTGTTGGTCGTCGCGGCGGCACCTGTGGCGAGACATTGAGCGTGGGTGGAGGAAGAGGAGACGACATGATGCATGCTGTTGGTAGTAGTCAGCGAGGGTACAACAAAGGAAGCGGGCGATCTCGGGTGCGCTGTTGACGTGGTAGGGATGCATAGACGGTAGAGGAGGGATGCATATATATATATATATATATATATATATATATATATATATATATATATATATATATATATATATATATATATATACACACACATATACATATAGGGTTGAGTTCAAATGAGGACAACAATATATAGAGGACTGTGAGGACAAATAATGGGCTACAACAAATTACTATCATGCACACAATTTAATACATAATGGTACACAAGAATACACGTGAACATCAGGTTTCGAACCCAGGCTCTATTAATTAACAAATGTATGCACGCGACATATAAACTGTGACACACGACTACATTCGATCATGCACACGACATACAGACTAATGGCACACACTACATTTGTCCTCACAGTCCTCTATAATACACTTGTCCTCATTTGAACACAAGTCTATATATATATATATATATATATATATATATATGGGGTTGAGTTCACATGAGGACTACAATATATAGAGGACTATGAGGACAAATCATAGCCATCCAATCCAAGAGATTGAATGACTAAGATGTTGTCTATATACAAATATAATTAACGCCCAAAATAATTAAAAGAGGGCAAAGAAGAGATTTGACAACATGCTTAATTATAGAAGGATCCATCTACGTAAAATATGACTAGAGCAAGAATTCGAACACTGAAGGGAATCAAATACTAATTACAATCTGGCGTCGTTCATTGGCGAGAGCAGCAGTACTGGCGAGAAGAGTAGAATTGTTCTACGCGCAGCCATGGACTCCGGTGAAACAAGTAGCAAGGGAACATCCATGAACGCCGACGACTATGTATTCCCAGAGGCATAAATTCATGAGGAAGACCGTAGAGTGCATGAGGACGACATGATCGACGGTAAGGCCTAAATAAATATGAACCACGAATTAAACAAAAATAAATATTATTATGGTATACTGAACGTAGAGTACTGCCTGGATCTTGGGCAATGGTTAGACGTGTCCATGATCATATGATTTAGCGAACCGTGGAGAGGGGGGTGGGGTTCTGTGTAATGAAATACAGCCTAGGTTGGTTGAATGCTGAGCAGTCACATTTTTCTGCATATTGTGTGCCATGATGATTTATTAGATGTGCATGCTTGCTATATGCCGTGTTCCACTGTCTGCCAACATACATAAATGCATACTCCTGCTGACATTTTAAAATGCAACAGAAATTGCAGCAGATGAGGGAACAGAGCCTGATCACGGAATATATCTTGGAATAACAGAAGAAACCATCCCAGAATGTGAGCAGTCATTAAAGCCTTACCGGGGACAACATTTTGAGAACGTAGAGCAAGTTGTTGAGTTTTACAAAAAGTACACACAAGAGGTAGGTTTCGATGTTAGATGCACCTCGGCGAAAAAGAATAGACACCGACAGATTGAATCGAAGTATTTGCTATGTTCACGAGAAGGATACCCACCCACACCAACTCAAGGGAGCACAGACACAAATAATGAAAACAAAGACAAAAAGCAAACACGGCAACGTGTGTCTAACCGAGTGAGGCGTTGGGCAAAATGTGGAATTCGGCTATAGAATGAGGGATACTACTAACTAACCGTATTAGAAGAGCGACACAACCACTGCCTATGCTCACCCATAGCAAGACCATTCTTAAAGATAAATCGAAAGCTTGATATTGGACATAAAGTATTCATAAAAAACTGTGGAAAAATAAACATAGGAACAACAACAGCATTCAAGATATTCAATGAGATCGGGGGAGGTGCAAATATGGGGCCTACATGCGTAGAGTTCAGAAATTGCAAGCAAGACGTAAATGCAAAGCTTGATGAAGCAGATGCACAAGCAGTGATAGACAAGTACGCAAAGAAGCAAGCGTTGTACCCAAGTTTCACATTTGAGTACGATGTGGACGAGGAAAACCAGCTACGCAGGGTGTTCTGGGCAGACCAAACGACAAAAACACAATACAAATGCTTCGGAGATATGGTGTCAATCGATGCAACGTACCGAACCTACAGGTTAGTTATAAATTATTAAAATTATATACACTAGTTTATAGAGAGTATGAAACTTGAATAACAACCGAGATAAAAGTTTTACGCTTCAGTACACTGAACTGAAACCTGTGTGCACCTCAGCCTATATATTGTGCCAGTATTCACTACGTCTTGTGCCCCTACTATGCAAGGAAAAATGTAGCGAATACCGCCTAGAATAAACGTTGAACGACTGGAAAATCAACACAGCGGCCTAACACTCACAAATATGTGCAGGTACAAACTGGTATTTGTGCCATTCACCGGGATAGACAACCACAAGAAGTGCATAACTTTAGCGGCAGGCCTTATAGCAAAGGAAGACATCGCATCTTACGTGTGGCTCCTAGATGCTTTTAAACGATGTATGGGGCGCGCTCCAACATGTATTATAACGGACCAAGACCCGGCAATGAAGGAAGCAATGCCGCAAGTGTTTCCAGAAACTAGGCACCGATTCTGCATTTCGCACATAATGACCAAAGTGGAGGAGAAGGTTGGTGGGAAATTAGCAAAAGACAAAAAGTTCATAAAGGAATTAAATGCAATCGTCTTGGACAAAACCTTGGGACGTGAGGAGTATGAAATACAGTGGAACACATTAATAACAGAGTACAGCCTCGAAGAGCACAAGTGGTTCATACAAATGTACGAGATCAGATCAAGTTGGATAGAGGTGTACTACAACGACGTGTTCGTGGGAGGGTTAATGCGAACGACATCCAGATTAGAGTCAGAAAATGGACTATTTGGGGACTGCATCAACACACATGGAACATTGTTAGAATTCTTCACCCAGTTCAAAAGCGCAATCGAGATGCAGCGGCACAACCAAGCACGATTAGTCGCAGAGTGCGAAACGTCTTACCCACCCATGAAGACACCACTACAAATTGAGAAACATGCATCTTCCCTATACACCAATACAATTTTCTACGACATCCAAACAGAGATATTAGAAGGAAGTATCTCATGCAAAATATCTAGAAAGGAACAAGCAACTGATCACGTACTATATACAATCCAAGAGGGAAAAAAGAAGAGCTTCACAGTACAATATTATAAAGAGAATGAGACAGTGAGATGTTCCTGTGGGAAATTCACTAGGGTGGGAATATTATGCAAACATGCGTTTGCAGTATTGAAGGATGATGATGCAGAAGTGATACCGGAAAAATACATAATACCAAGGTGGACACGGAATGCATATGCACACAACCGGGCCAACGACGACATTCAACAAGGAGGATCAGACAATACAGAAATAGAAGAGAAGAGACTAACAGCTAAACTATAGAGTGAGTTTTACTCTTGCATAGCATTATCACAGGCAAACACATCTGAAATGCAGGAGATGTTGGACTGGATACTAGAGCACAAAAGTAAATTATTGAAGACCAAAGAGAAGAGACATGATACAAATAACAAAAACGAATTACTGGAGACATTTTATGGCACACAGGCAACAACAGTTGTACAAGTGAAACCTCCACAAGTATCAAAGAACAAAGGGAGTGGAAAGCGATTAAAGAGCACACGGGAGAAAGCACAAGCAAAGAAAAGAAAAGATGGACGCAAATGCCATTACTGCGACGAAGAAGCGCGCCATGACAGCCGGAACTGCCCACTAAAACCACCAACGAAAAAAAAAAACCAAATACCAAAAAGAACGGAGGTCCAAAGAATTGAAACTACAGAAGAGGGGGCACACACCTTATTAACTAGTGCACAAAATATTTCCTGGTAGGGCACATTACTATTAGCTTAGCTTCCTGTAAGAGCATGCAGTTTTATTCAACAATATATTACGCATTATCCGATAATAATTACACACATTGCTAAAGAAATAAATAAATAAACTACCCCCGACCCTATACTCCAAGCCAATAAACCCTTACAGACCTAGTGACTCCAACCTAAGATTTCAGTTCAAAAATCTAGTATTCAACACCCTACTATGCATTACCCTAGGAAAACCACACACCGTGTTAAAAAAAGAAAAAAAAAAAACAAAAACCAATATGCAATTACAAAGTTTTAAAACAGTATGACAGTCTGCACCCTAAAAATGTTACGCCCAATACGCCGCGACTGCAAAAGAATAAAAAAGCACGGACCAAATCTAACGGGAGTCCAAAGAGATGAACCTACACACTAGGGGCACACACATTATTAACTAGTGCACAAAATAGATCCTCGTAAGCCACATTACTAATAGATAAGAGCCATGTTCGAACATGCAGTTTAATTCAACATCATAATATGCATAATCCGAGAATAATAACCCACTTTGTTAAGTAAATAAATAAATAAAACCACCCCAGACCCAAAACTCCATGCCAATATTTTAACACAGTACGCACCCTAAAAAAATACCGACATCATCGCTCCACCTACGACAGAACAAAACAGCGAAACAAGGGCACACACTTTAGTCGTCAGTGCACACAGTCAATCCTGGTAGGCCACATGACTCCTAGCTCAGAATTCAGTTCAAAACCCCTGTACTCCACACCACACCATGCAATAACCCAGGAAAATTACACACTTAGTTTTAAAATAAAAAAATAAAAAACAAAATTCCAATTTTTTCAAACACTATGCACTCTAAAAAATTTACGCCAAAAAGGTCGCAACTACTGCATAATAGAAAAACACAGACCAAAACGAGCGGGAGTCCAACAAGATGAAACTATAAACAAGGGCACGCATTCAAATAGACAGTGCACACAATTAATCCTCGAAGGGAACATTACAGTCCGCCAAGATCACAGACAGCACCACGGAACTATTTCGCACCACCACACGCAAATTAGGGACACAAGGCACATATGAGCCATAAGCTAAGCACACAAGGAAAAACACTACCACCACATTTAACACAACCTCCCAAACTGGCAAGAGACAAGATAGGCACACGAACTAGACAAAGAAACACATAAAAAAACCAACAATTGAAGGCCAAAATTGTAGGCCAACAATAGATTAATATTTTAAAAAAAAAACCAGCATCTAAGATATACACAGAGTTTAAGGGTCAAAACAGTAACAAAACGACTACGAATACAGAAATCGTGACACTGCCCAAAATACTAAAACCCAGAAACTACCCAACAAAATAGTCACCCACCAAAAACACTATATAACTACACTACGGCCCTACTCCCTCTTTCGGAAAGATAACGCACTGCATTTGCCACATTGCTTACACTGTTGGCATTGATATCTGCAACGCAAATCGCCTTCAAGTACTGAAACCGCAAGCGCTCAAGACCAGCTACGTCGCCTTTAACTAGACCACACTCCCATCTCGACACCCCTTCACCACCATAAGACTCCATATGGCATCATAAACACCACTGTCAACTTTGTTACGCGAGTCACGCCACTTCATCTGCATCCTCTTGGGCACTAAATGATGGCACAAACCCTGTTTATATCCCAGGCCAGCAGCTTTGAAAAACTCGAACAACAATAATTGTTACAAAAGACAACAAATGATCATCATCTACCACCCCAAAAGCAACGCACAATAAAAAACTCCGAAAAAAGAAAAGAATAGCAACACAACGTACCAAATTATCAGGAGTGTCACCATACTTCTTCGAAGTGGCCTCCGTCGAAGCAGAACTATCAATAATGTCAATGCGTTCAAAGCAAGAGAAAACAAACGCACAGCCTCGGACTGTGAATCCAGAGCAAGCCCACCAATATCAAGCTAAAAACCCGACAACAAAATCCATAAAGTTAAATGCCGGCAAAAACAATCTAGGAAATCGGGAAAGAAAAACAAGAGACCACTAACATACAAACTTACAGTGGAGGAAGTCGAGGTAAAAACCCGCAATGGTGCACCAGGACTCTTGCCAAACTCACGACAATTCAAGATTACAGACCAAGCATCAAGCACTACAATACTAACAACTGACCCTGGAGCCAACGACCGTAAATCCCCACGACGTACCACGCAACCACCGTGAGAAAACAGCACCTCATGCCTAAGCCATCACCATAACTCAACAAAGGGGGGAAAACAACACAAGGGAAACTGCCGAACGACTAACAATTAAACAAATACTTACAATGCGTCGCTACCACACTCCAACACCCACTTGCTGAACACACCATCATCAACCACATCAACTGAAGGCAAGGGCACATCACCATATAGATCCGCTGCACGGATAGAATCCGGCACAGGTCGAACCGGCCTAACAGGCTTCAATGGGGCAACACAGACCAGGGAAGAATCACGACATAGAACAACATGCTATGAATTTGCAAATAGATCAAACAGAATTAAAAAAAAAAAACAAAAAAAAAAAAGAATACGAATATAAATACCAACCAAAAGCAGACATTTACCTCAGCAGGGGTATCAAACACATGCCCAGCACCACCCTCAACAACATTACTATGGCCCGGAGCTCCCTCATCTAAACCCTGAACTGGAGAGGCAACTAGCACATGATCCCCACGGTCTACTACCACCGGGACATCCCCAACCACACCCAAAGGATGAGACACCGGCACGTGCTCACGAGAAACTTCCTGCACACAGTTCAAATGGCCCGCAAGTGCAATGAAAACTTATTAAAAACACACACAAAGTGACCAGAGGTGTGCACACATTTGAAACAAAAAGGGCACAAACAGAAACCACCTACGGCACACAAAAAGTGAAAGTCCAATAAAGAAGCAAAATACATGCTCCGGAGCAATATCAACACCAGAATCCACAACACTACCACCAAACTCTTGCGTAAGCCCAAGACTAAACGATGGCATATGATTCAATAGAAGCCTCGCCATAAGGGCATGCTCAACCTCAGCCAACTCACGAACATTATCAGGATTAGCCCAGAAATCATCATCAAACTGAGACAATGTGGGCTACGAGGTGGTGCCATCGTAGTCCACAGGTATGGAGGGCTGGGGTTTTAGACCAGTGAGCATCTGACCAACCTCAACCAACTGGCATAAATTCGCATCAGGAGCAGAACATACGGCTGCGCCTCACGTCCCAACTCCACAAGGGTAAGTATGCACCGAGAAATCACCCCAATCTCATGAGCATAGCGCTCAACCAAAGACTACAATGAAAACAAAGAAGAAACAAAGCAATAGATAATCAAAAACACTGAATCCCCCGAAGAAAAAAACATACAAAGCATGCAATAATCACTAAAAGTGCACACACAAAAAAGGACCTGAGCATATAACACTACCCTAACACGACAGAACAAAAATATACCTTACGCAAGCAACCAGGAGGTATAGAAGGACCAGGCGAACCCCCTAGATTAACCGGTGCTTCCACACCCGGATCATCACGATATGCAGCCTGATCATGAACCACATTAGCATACACACCCTGGACAGGTTCCAACTCACCAACCCCAAACCCCCCCAGCACGAATCTCCGACAACTCCCACTCACGCAACAACTTGGAAGTCCACCCTCGAAATGCTGGAATAGCACGAGGAACAACACGAGGACCATGCCGAACCCGATCAAAGTACAACAACTAAAATGAACACAAAAACCAAAATAAAAACAAGGCAAACACATCAGCCAACAACGAGACATGGAATGAAAGCTATAAAAACAAGGTAGAGGGCTTAAAAACTGAAACAAACTTACAATCAAGAAAAGAATGGGACCAGTAAACTGGTGGTCTTTAGCTACACGCCATAATGCATGCGTAGAAAGAAGCTCCTCTATAACATACCGACACCAATTCAAACTACCAATTGCAGAAACATCATCCAAGTGGTGAAATACCATCTGGTTACAATAACCATTATTCATGCAAGATATGAGGGAGCTAATGACCAACACCATAAAATGCCGCTTAAATCAGTCCCCACCCTCAAGATCGTCCCGAATCCACTAGGCTACCTCCATTGGTTTAACATCATAACGATCCTTTTCAAACGTCCCACGCCAAGCAGTCAATAACTTACTCTTCGCATGTCGAGCACGGCGTGTAACCACGACTTCCCCACGTGGGAACCCCATGATAGCTGCAACATCCTCCTCCCAGACCTCTAAAAAGTAAAAACTCACCCTCACCCAATCGAATAGACCGAGCTTGGGGGTCAAAATTTAAGAGTAACCATCGGCCCAACTGAAGAGGCATCTCCTTAATCTTGAGCTCCAGCAACGAACCAAACCAGAGATCACGAATATTTTTCTTCTGTAGAGAGGTAAGATCCGCCAACGCCTCAACTAACTGGACTAGAGGGACCCTAATTTTGGCACTTGGAAACCGCAAACTCTCCTCCGGAGTACACTCAGACCGCGGAGCAGCAACGGCAGGCTCGTCGTCCAGGACATCAACAATAGGCTCTTGAAGCACGGGATACACAGGAACCTGCGGAGGGTCAACAAAATCATCATCATCAATAAACCCCCCAGATGAACAAGCCTGCAGAGGTCCATCATTTGCCTTCTTAGCTGCCACCTACCAACACAGATAGACAAAGTTAATAAAAAACGAAATGCAAAGCGAACGACACAGCACACACCACCTGTAACACCCCATGTTACGGCCCCTAACCCTAACCAAACATTTAATCACTTACCCTAAAAAGAGAATTAAAAACCCATTAATCAACTAGGAAAGGTCCACCATAGTCCATGGGCCCACATCCCTATAACCAACCCCTTAGTCCTATAAGGAATAGAATTAGCAAGCCCATAATATTTAGACCCCAATTAGGACTCTTGAGAATATATATATATATATATATATATATATATATATATATATATATATATATATATATATATATATAGGGTCATAGGAGGCACCTAGACCACACACAACAAATAATCTCTCACCACACAAGAAGTCCCAAGAATTCCCTTAGGAGAAATCAAGAAAGGAGAAATCTTAAAGAAAGACCCTTCATAGCCAAGGAAATTAATTAAGGCTAAGAGGTAACCCATGTCTCAACAAAACCTATTTTCTTTGCTATAATTTCCTTCCTTGGCCTCCCTCTAAATTCTTGTGTCTTGATTGAATTCTTCTATGATAATGATGTTATGTTCTTGATGATTGATAAGATGATTTATATGCTTTCTTGATAATCTTGATGATCTTGATGTTAAAAAGAAGTTCTTGATTATGATATGATGATTCTTGACGGATCTTGATATTTTCTTGATGTTAAAGATAAAATATGTTCTTGATGATTTGGGTGAGATTAGAGCCCTAGGTTGGATTGGGAATTTGCATTGTGATGATCTTGATTTATATTTGGGTGGGATTTCGCATGTTCAGGTGTCGTTTATATTTAGAAGTCGTAATAGGATAAATCCTACATGATTCTTGCTTTTGATCCGTTAATTGCTTACTTGATGCCGTTATTTGGGTTTAAAAGTGTCTAAGCATGATTCCGGGTTCCACAAAGGTTCCCGGGACGAGTAAAGAGTCAGTGGGGGGTAGGTGGGGGTGGGGGAACCCACCACCTACCCGCTACCCAAAGGGCACTGCCCGGCAGCGGGCAGCCACCAGGCAGCCGGCTGCCCGCCGGCAACCCGCTGCCCGGAACAGTGCCCACCAGCGGGCAGCCGGCGGGTGACCCACACCCACCGGCTACCCGCTGGTCCGTACCTCACCCCGGGTCCCCGGCTTCCCCGTTTGATGTTCCCCATCCCCCGTGGTGTCCCAACGGACCCCGTTTGTCATGCCTGAGTCTTGTTTGATGTTTTGGGTACCGTTCGTAGGATAAAAGTGTCTTAGGAATTGCATGCTAGTTGAATTGGTAACCCAGGGACCTAGGTGGAAGTTGTATGAGCCCTTAGGAATTATTCTTAGTATGTGAATGATCACGCGTAAGTTTATTTATATGTTTTTCCCCTCCCAATGTGCTATTACGTGCTCCTACGTGTTATGTGTTGCATGATCCCCCATTTTAGCTATAGGCCAATTGGGTGGTTCCCGGACTAAGGTTCGGAAGTCGGTTGAAGACCGAATGGATTGTTCCCGGACTGAAGGTTCGGAAGTGGCTGAAGGCCAATGGATTGTTCCTGAGCTAAGGCTCAGAAGTGGCTAAGGCCAAATTGATACACTACTTGGACTACAAGTCCAAATATGGGCCTCGGTGCTATGACTCACCGGACCTGAACGCGCCAGGACGGTGTGTAGGGCCAATAAGCCGAAGAAGGCTGTAGTCCACCGTCCTGAGTAATCAGGCGGTGTGTAGGGCTACGACTGGCTGCGATTCACCGAATGGTGGGACAGCGGTGTGTAGGGCCATAGTCTCCGACGATCTTCGCCCACCGACTGAGTATAGCTCAGCGGTAAGCCGGGTTTGATCCGCTATGGTCCACCGACTGTGCGCATCGACGGTGTGTAGGGTCTTAAGTCCCCCCTTGTAAAGGGGATCACGGTCCACCGACTGTGTGCGTCAGCGGTGTGTCGGATCGTGGTCCGACGTTGAGTTCGTCAGCGGTTCTCAAAGGGTTGGTTGCGATCAACTCCCCACATACCGCGGTACAGAGGTAGGGTGCTGCAGGGCCGTGTTAATGCTATAAGCATTAACCCTCATGTTCGGGGCATGCGATTGGTCCCATGGCGCCATCAATGATTATGTGATATGAATGGTGATTGGATGATGATGTGATTTCGAGTTGAGAAGTGATCCGTGACCTTAAATGCGTTCTCCTTATGATGATATTTCTACTTAACTGTTTATTATTGTTTGTTGTGCTTGTCCCTATTTGCTGAGTCTATTCCCGGCTTTAAAAATTAGTGTCTCTTAAGTATATATCTTCCTGCTTCAAAATGGTTTTCGTATATATATATATATATATATATATATATATATATATATATATATATATATATATATATATATATATATATATATATATATATATATATATATATATATATATATATATATATATATATATATATATAATATTTCAACGTGTTGGAGTGGGTTACCAGCATCTCTCGCTGAACAGATATATTTGGCTTTCAGGCACGGATGAGTAGACACTGGAGCGCGCTAGAGATTGGAAGCGTAGAGTAGATAGTTCCCTTTCGGCCTGCGTGCCATGCTTATATATTGACATTATTAATAATTTTAGATAGTTAGCCTGTGCACCTGAGTTTCCTAGCTCAGTTGTGGCATAGCACCCCATACTGTTATATTATACTTTTTAGAATTTACCTTTATTATATCAGTCTTAAAAGTTGAAAAATTTCGGGGTGTTACACCCCCCCCCCCCCCCCCCCCCAACATACCAAAATGCACAAGGGCATACAGAACCACGAACCACTTCACACAAAAAAGGCCACCGAAGCCCACAAACACACCGGTCTAAAATATTATGTAATTAGTATACAATCAATTCTTACTAATAACACCTTGAATAATTATAATTTACAAAGATAAAGCAAAGGAGAAAATCAAATTGATTAAATATGTGCAGTTAGGAAAACAAGAACTGACACCAAACTGCTAGGACAATCGGAAAAGCCACGGCACGAAGAAACAAAAACAGAATATATATATGAAAGATTAACAAAGCTCACCCACACTATGAAGCTCTATACCACTATACCAAAACCACGGCACACAAGACCAACACCAACTACACACAGAAATACCAAAACGTGCAAACATTGCCTAAAAAGTTGTCTAGAATACACAGTCTACAACAAAGCAAAGAATGCACCGTTTCCAGAGAAGTTTAAGTTGTTTCACAACAGTTTTGTTGCTGCAATATCACCAAAAAGAGGATGACGGTGAGAAAACACAAACCAACTAACCTAACCTTCGAACAAACCCAGTACACATTCATGCACACCAAAATCCGTCCAGGTTCCAGCCTAATGCACACCGACCCACCCCCACAAAATGCAAAACCACGCACAATTGCAACAAAAAAAAATTGGCCGGACGAGAAGGGGGAAAAAAAACACCTAGAGTTTAATAAAAAAAACCACGCCTACTTGCCGCCGGAGACCCACCCCCACAAAACGTATTCTGACTCTGATTGGGCTGGCTGCCCAGTTGATAGGAAGAGCACCAGTGGGTATGCAGTCTTTCTCGGGTCCAATCTCATTTCCTGGCTTTCCCGGAAACAAAGGACTGTGGCACGGTCATCTACTGAAGCAAAGTACAAAGCCTTAGCTGATGTGGCAGTTGAGGTTACGTGGGTTGTCTCTCTTCTCCGTGAGTTGGGTCTACATACGGGTCAGCCGTCAAGGTTGTGGTGTGATAATTTAGGGGCAACGTACCTGTGTGCTAATCCGGTTTTTCAAGCCAGAACGAAGCAGGTTGAGATCGACTATCACTTCGTCCGTGATAAAGTGGCGTCGGGGGAGTTTGTGGTTAATTTGGTTTCAACTAAAGACCAGCTTACTGACATCCTCACCAAACCACTTCCAGGGGCGCGGTTCGTGGCTCTACGAGACAAGCTCAATGTGGTTCCCACCAGCCTTGTGCTTGACGGGGTGTGTGAGTAGTGTTATTATTATTATTATCTTTTTGTAATCTATAGTTTATATTATGTGGCTTTAAAATAAGTCTTTAGTTTGTATCCTGATAGATAGGAGAGATTAGAGGTGTACTGAGATATACACTTGTGTAATCTCTCACTATTACAACTGAATTGAAACTTTGAATTTCCATCATTATTATTATTGTTATTGTTGTTATTATTATTGTTATTGTGATTGTTATTATTATTATTATTATTATTATTATTATTATTATTATTATGTTTGCTATGTTAGAGGGTATTGGATGATATTAGTTGCATACTGTAAATGATAGTTGCATACAGATCTTGTTTCCTGCTAAACAATTATGTTGAAACTTTAGCTTATTATTATTATTATTGTTGTTGTTGTTGTTATATTATTATTGTTATTATTATTATTGTTGTTGTTATTGTCAATCTCAATTTGAACTGAGCCGCCAACTAATGCTCAAGAAGCATTCAATCGTGCACATTCTTCTCTTCGAAGTTGTATTAAGAGGTCGTTTGGAGTATTGAAGAAGAGATAAGATACTTGCTAAAATGCCGCAATTTAGTGTGGAGACCCAAATTGATGTGATTATGGCCACATTTACACTACATAATTATATTCAGATGAATTCACAAGATGACATGATGTTTAATGTGCTTGAGCAGCATCCAGATTACAAACCGCCCGATGAACTTCAAGATTCAAGTAGTAATATCTCCATCAACGAAAATTTAAGTCAGACCTCTATGGAGATGAAGGAGATTCACAACAATATTGCTACTTCATTATGGGATGCTAGATCATGATCATGCTAATAGTTTTATTTTAAAAAATGTTTATTTTTTTTTGGAAGACGAAATGTTAAATTTTAATATGTAAACAAACTAATTTAAATTTTATGAAGATGTCCTTTTTAGTCTTTTTACATTTATCAACTTGTCAAAAAGCTAATTTTACCAAAAATTTTCAATCATAACAACTAGCTAACAGCTCTTCAATTTTCAGCTCCAAGCTTATAGCTTTTCAACTTTCAGTTCGCTCCTAGCTTATAGCTTTTCAGCTAGGTTTGCCAAACAGAGCCATGGTACTCAAAGGCTTTAAGGAAACATCCTAATTAAGTGCAATAATCCATTGTCTAGTAGCGACGAAACATACAATGCAAACCAAATAATAAATTAAATTAAAAACAAGAGGTTGAGCTTAGCAATTTTAAAACAATATTAAACCTTGACGTAGACAGCTCATAGACTAGGAATTAACAAATTTTTGCAAATTGAAGGAAAACAAAGAAAAGATAAAACCTGGTATCGGAGAAGATTAGCCACAAAAGTGCTAAAGCCGAATATCAATCATACGAATCAATTCAAGTGCAAAAATAATTACAATCAATGCTTCAAAAGCTAAGTATTTGGGAAATGCAGTATTAAAAACAATACTCGCAATTTGGAAATTGAAAACTTAAAACAAAATCAACTAACAATTTAGAAATGAAAACGTAAACAAAGGAAATGCAACAAAGGAGCAGACCATTACAACCTCCCCTCATCATTCATTTGTTTAACAGTAAGAAACCTCTAACAGTAATTATGAAGCTAAACACAATAATCAAGAAAGTAATTATAAAGCTAAGCACAATAATCAAGAAAATTAGGGAGAGGGAGTAGAATTGTTTATGCCAATAGGGTTGATTCTGCTGCGGGCACCAAAGTTACGGAAATTCTTCGCCGCCGATCGTACAATATAGAGCAGAAGTCTTCACCGATCGGAAATTACCACCGCCCAAAACAGAGCTGTCCAGAACTGCTATGCTGGAGACAGATTATCCGAGAACAGAAGTTTCGACGCCGAACCAGATTCGCCGCCTTCGTCTCCGGAATCGCTCCGGGGTGAAACTGATGTTGCTCTTCCTTGAATCGGCCTCCATTTATAATACCAGACACAGCGGCTTCCGTCCGAGTTCCCTGATAGACGATCGGATCTCCCCTCGACTCGGACTCCTCTCGCTGCCGGAAATCTTGAGTCTCTCTGGTTTATTCGCTATGTCGACCGACTATTATTTGAGATGTGCTAAACCTATTTTAATAACTAAACTAACAAACATAATGATAATGATAATGATGATAATGATAATATATACTATATATAAAAATATATATATCTTGAAATTTTAACTTCCCGCACAATTCCTAAAAAATCTATTTTTCCAATAAAATATATTAACTTCTACTTTCCCATTCGTACAATAATTCTGGATAAAAATTCTATTCTAAAATTATAAAATAGTGTAATACAATTCCCTTTGCACATCTAATTTATACTATATATAAAAACAAAATCCTGAAATTTTAACTTCCCGCCCAATTTCTAGAAAATCTCTCTTCCCAATAAAATATATTGATCTTTTCCATTCGTACAATAATTCTGGGTAAAAGATGTGAAGTGTTAAAAGTTCGGCAAAGGCATAACTTTTGACTCGGTTGTCCATTTTGGACAAATGTTTTTTTGAAATTGCGTATTTTTTCGAGATCTATCCACCGCAAACTGCCGTAGGCGGTTTGGCCTACCAATTTCTAAAAAAAATGCTTTATTAAATAGTTTCTAAGAAAAAACTATGTGAACCTTATGGTTTATTAATGAATTTATAAATTTTTTAATTAAAAAATTGTCCCGTGCATTTGTTAATAATCTCTCTTTATAATTGGTCAAATTATTTAATTATGGTAAATTAGGGAATAATTAATGATGGTAATAGAAATCCTAGAAGAATATTTAATTATTGTTATATTCTTCCAAAAGAAAGAACCCCAACCCTAAGGGCCCTACAAAACATGAACCACAGAATTAATGATGGTAATAGAAATCCTATTGTTATATTCTTCCATGCTCACTGTGCACAAGAAACCCCCCTCCACTACCGCTAATCCCTGGTCATTCTTCCAGGCTTAATTATTATTACCTTGTTATTGTGACTCACGGATTACAATACAAGAATATTTTTTTTTTTGATGCTACTAGCTCTATTACAATGTAGTATCTGTTCATATACTTTCTCAACCGCCTCCACTGAGGCTCGAAATCACAATCTTCCAAATGGAAGTCCAACCCGGATACCATTAGACCACATAGTCCTGGTCAATACAAGAATATTTAATTATGGTTATATTATTATTGTGTGCCTCACGGCCATTATATACTAACAAAACTTGAAACAAAACTAATAATAATAATAATAATAATAATAATAATAATAATAATAATAATAATAATATAAGTGGTAAAAATAATATCTAAAAGTAATTAAGTGTTAATAATAATAGTAAGAATATTAACGTAAGAATTATAATATAGAATAGATCGTAATAATTAATAACTATAGTTTAGGATTAAATTTGGAATTATCAGAAAAAATAAGCGACCTCTGGTGAAATTAACTCTTAAATAATTATATATCGATTTAAATATTCTTAATATATTACAACAATTCCATTCCGTGCATCGCACAGGTGAAAATACTAGTAATAATAATAATAATTAAATTAGGATCAATGAGTTATTGGATTGACAAAAATCAAATAATAAAACAAATTTAATAACTAAAACAACCTAAAATTGAACAATATTAACAAAGCTACTAATCACAATAATAAATAAAATAGATATAAAATTAATCAATTATTGTAAATTAACTATAAAAATATTATTAAAATAACACTAAAAATAATGTTTATCAACTGCTCTAGGGACGGACCTAGTAGCACACGAAACACGATCCACATAGAAAACCTACAAAGCACACATGTACACACGTCAAACACTGCACGCTGAAAATAAAAAATACACAAACAAGAAAACAAATGGAGATATTACCGTAAAAACAAGAGGGGGCCAACAAATCGCTGACTTGGGTTGGCCAACCACGCCGCGCGAGTCTCAACCAAACTATCCCAGACAAACTTACACCAGTTCAAATCCCCAATCTTCTCAACCTCCTCAAACTCATCTACAATCATCTGGTATGCATACCCGTTATTCATACACTGAATCAAAGTGCTAACCATCAAAGCAGTAAAATGACACTTAAAACCACTCGCACCCATCTCACAAACCACCCATCCTTAACACGATACGGTTAACCGTAATGTCATGAGATGTTGTGCCCAACTTGCCCCTCCAGAGCCGCAAAAAGTCACTAACATCATTGTTGCCACGCTTGGTAATCGTGATGTGACCTCTGGGAAGCCCAAGCGTCGTCTCTACATCTTCTTCACGAATAGGAAACACGACACCATTCCCCAAACGCAAAGACATTGTCTCGGGGTTGAAATTCTCCAGCAACCAACGACCCATCCGTCCAGGAGTCTCCATAACCTTCAGGTCTAACACCTTCCCAAACCCCAGATCACACACTGCACTACGTTACCGACGTGAGAACTTCTTATGGGCATTCACGAGTATGCGTGCAGAACACCTCGTCTTCAAACTCTCAAAATGAGCAGCCTCCTCAGGAGTCAACTCATACTCCGAAGCATCAACATCACCATCCTCCAACCCAGGTGCCTCAACCTCAGGTTGTCCCACTGGAACAAAGAACAACTATCAAACACTGGAATGCACGCACGTAAGAACACACTTGCACACTTACACAACCCATTAACATTATAATGTCGCACACATACAACCACCGCTGCACCACTAGTTTATATGAAAACTACTTCAACTTCTTCTTTAACATGCCGCAACTTTAAACACATACGATTCTCAACACGAAACCCACTATCAGAGAGTTATTAAGAAAATGGAAGATCTACTTGCGGTATATTTCACATTTTTAAATTAGTATCACCATTAAATATACTACCACAAATTAATAAAAATATGTTAAACATAATAATACGCCAAATGTGACTAATAAAAATTGAATTACGAAATAACAACTAAATGAAAATTACATATATCAAGCCCACACAATCTAATACGCTAAATTCCAACATGTAACACACGTAATGCACACACCAATGGCCACAATTGCACACAACTAGAATAGTCAAGCTCCAACACACCACAAGGGCACCCAACAGAAGTACTAAAATACACACGCAAAATAAACACATAGGCACAGTGCCAGGACTCGACCAACACACACGCGCACCCAAAAAACACTAACCCGCCCCCCCTCCACATACACACCCCGTGGATCCCATAAAGAGTAACAAAACAATAAAAGAACCCAAACACTGACAACGCCGCACCTAACCACACACAATCACGAAAAAGGGGAAACTTGGCGCATTACTACCTAAGAACCGACCTTAACAAACACACCAAGCATGAAAAATGAACCACTTTACAAACACCCACCCACACGCCAACAACCCTGCCTCAAAATCCAACAGCAAACAAACAATAAAAAACAAAAAACAAAAACAGAAAAAAAAAAAAAGAACACCAGAAATCGGCGAGACACCGCCGAACCAAAACCCCCTCCACTCCCAAAGAAATACTACGGCAGCCCCCACACCACCTAAAAATCCACCATATTAGCCGACAACACCACCAACCAAAATCCCCCCTCCACTCCTAAACCAAAGCCTCACAACAAAAACACAAATTGCACATGTAAAAAAACGGCAGCATCGCCAGTAAAGAGACAACACCAAAATCAAACTAAAAGCAAACAATTCCAGAACTCATATATCAAAGACGCACACAAAAACGGTCACAGAATACGAATTTTAACAACAACAAAAAAAAAAATAGAGAAAACAAACCTGGCGCAGCAGCCGATGTCGTCTCGGGCCATGGGAGATAAGGGTTCCGACCAATGCTTCCTGCCATCTCTAACGGGAACACACTCGACGAAGACGAAGCTGCTAAGGAGTCCTGAAGACTGCGACCTATGGACCTACGCTGCACAACTCCAACCAAACAAAGATAGCGAAAGATCTGTGATAAAATCTCACTCTACACGCTAACCCACTTGCACTGACCAAAATGCCCCTACATGCGCAAATAAACCAATATTTAGCGTAAAAACTCAAATTCAAAAATAATTAAATATATATCATAGATTGATTTAAATAATAAATGGTTCGGATTAGTTCTTACATTCCTACCTAACAACGGGTTCCTATATGATTTTTATTATATATATATATATATATATATATATATATATATATATATATATGTATGTATGTATGTATGTATGTATGTATGTATGTATGTATGTATGTATGTATGTATGTATGTATACATACATATATATATATATATATATATATATATATATATATATATATATATATATATATATATATATATATATATGTATGTATATACATACATATATATATATATATATATATATATATATATATATATATATATATATATATATATATATATATATATATATAAAAGATCAAGTGCAAAAGACTTCCCAGGTAAAAAATAGGGTGAGATATAAGCTGTTCATCTAGACATCTAAAATTTAAAATAAGAATTTTATGTAAGCTTCCGCGATCAATCCGATCATTCTCAGCCATTCTCCTTCAATTTTGCTGTTGTGCGATCATTCCCAATTATCGTTAACATTCTAGTCCTAATCCTTTTCTTGTACCTATATTTACACACGACAAATGAAGCAAAGGAAAAAAAAACCTAGTCAACTACCTCTCTCTTCTTCTCTCTGTCTCCGCAAAAATACCCCGGACGACACCATTTTTCAGCCCAAATTTTTCCTACCGGTAACAATTAATTCCGGCCGTGGTAGCTTTGAATTCTTGGGTGAATCGCAACAAATTTCATGGCAGGATTTCCTAAGCAGCAGCGTGTATATGATGAATGGTGGAAATTGATGAAAATTGACGAGATAAAGATAGATTGTTGATGGACGGATGAAGAGGATGATGTATGGTAAGGATTATAATAATAATAATATGAGTATGATGAGGATGTTGATTAGCAGATGATGATAACTATGATTAGTGGTTTAAACATGAATTATATAATGATGGGAGTTATTTAGCCAGGGAAATTGTTTATTTTGTAATTTAATTTTCTGCTCTTTTTTTTTCTTTCGTTAATTGCTTGATTTTTTTTCATATCCCTTAATTCAGTTGTCTATTTAAATATTACTTTATATCTGTTTTTCTATTTCCTTGCTCCCCTTATTTATCGCATTTCTTAATACGGATTGATTTTCTGTTTTCTAATCTCTTTATTATGTCATTTGTTTGTCCTCTTTAATCTTGCTCATTTATTTAATTCATTAGTCAATTCTACTTTCTCAAAATTCTTCTCCTCCTTAATCACACAAATATTTGAAAAATTTTACATTTTAATATGTCCTCTTTTTTGTCAAACCAAAATAATCCTTTTAATGATAGTTTTGGACAGTTAAGTTCAATGCATGATTTTAATCAAAGGCCTGTGCATGACCCGTTTTATAATTCTTATAATTCGGGTTGGGAAAATCACCCGAATTTTTCTTGAAATAATCAAAATGATTTTCAGCCAAACTATCACAATTTTTATTGTGATTATAATCAAAATGATTTTCAACCAAATCATCCTAATTTTTATTGAGAGGATAATCAGAATGATTTTCAATCAATTAACCCACCCCAACCTGACAAACCATCTTTGGAGGATACTTTACAAGAATTCATGCAGGTTTGCAATATTCATGATTTTCAACCCAAAAAACAAGCTTTGGAAGATTCCCTGCAGGAGTATATACAGACTTGCAACGGCGCCAAAATTTGATGGACAATTTTAATTTAATTATATTTGTCCTCGCAAGTGCACGAGTCAATTGTAGGGATAGTGTGCAAACGCAAGGGTCGAACCCACAAGGAATTGAAAGTATGCAATTTAATTACTTAAAAGAATGAAACGAGAATAAAGTTTGAATTGCCGTGAAGTCAAATCGAATTAGAACAACTTAGGAAAATATACTAATCAAAAGTCAAGGACCCAGAATTGACAATCAGAATGGATTAACTAAATTAAATCATCAGTAGAAATTAACGGTAGGAACAATAATTAAACAACCTCAAAATGAAATAGCAAGAGATCGAATAAATACGAGGAACATAAACCAATTGATGATGGACAATTTAATAACTTGAAATTTGTTGTAATGTTGTTGTTTGTGCCCGTTGGCCTATAGCTCCTAACCGGTGAGTTTCAGGATTGAATCAACAATAAGAAGTAATAGACAAAGAGAAGGGAGTGATATGATTTCATTTCCTTGGTTTCTTCTTACAAAAGGATTACACACATATATAATATAGAATAATATTGGCATACATAATGAGACATTAATATGTCTGTTACAGACGTTACAAAATAATGGCCACCATTAATATTTAATTACAACACTCCCCCTTAGACATTATTTAAGAAGTAATAGACAAAGAGAAGGGAGTGATATGATTTCATTTCCATGGTTTCTTCTTACAAAAGGATTACACACATATATAATATAGAATAATAATGGCATACATAATGAGACATTAATATGTCTGTTACAAACGTTACAAAATAATGGCCACCATTAATCAATTATTTTGCATTTGATTCTTAATTAGCTTTCAACGCTTTAAATTGTTTAATTAGTTATTTTAATTTTGTTGTAATTAAATATTAATGGTGGCCATTATTTTGTAACGTTTGTAACATACATATTAATGTCTCATTATGTATGCCATTATTATTCTTATATTATATATGTGTGTAATCCTTTTGTAAGAAGAAGCCATGGAAATGAAATCATATCACTCCCTTCTCTTTGTCTATTACTTCTTATTGTTGATTCAATCCTGAAACTCACCGGTTAGGAGCTATAGGCCAACGGGCACAAACAACAACATTACAACACGTTATCAGCCGCTCAATCCCGGTGAACGGTACTTTTACGAGTTTTCTAAGCCTTATTATTTGCAGATGCTTCAAATTGCATATTTATATGATCTGTGAATTTATACATCTGATTATATGTTCTGATCGTATATATATTCTGTGAATTTATATATACAACTTTTTATGATTGCTGTTTGCATAGAACATAAATTTTATGTTCATATTTTCGAGCAATTTTCTGGAAATATATATCAACAATAGCAGTTTCTGGGATTATTTTCCAAGATGAATCCGTACAATATACACACAAATTTGTTCATGGATCTGTTTTTTTCCGAAATATCAATACCCAGAATACAGATTTGGATAATTTCCTTCGAACAATTTTTTTTTTTTCCGAAAACTGGTTCATTTATCATTATTTTTTTGGAACATTTATAGATTTCGAAAAAAAACAAAAACAAAAGGCGCAAAATTTTCAATCTGTTTTTCAGAAATAATACAAAACGAAACCTGTACGCCTTTTGCGAGCGGCGCTCCGGCAGCGGGTCGCTACGTGAAGCTCCGGCGGAGCGATGGCGGCGCGTCTCGGGTGATGCGGAGACCTCCGGTCTGGTCGGCGCCGTAATAGTGGCGAGCGATGGTGATGGCTTCGGCCGGCGACCTCTCACCTCTACGCGTCTCCCTCTCTCTCTTGTCTGGCCGCGTGAATACTGATGAAACTTCTATGGTTTCAGTGTTTCATCATTTATTTTATTTGAACCCAGGTTTTGGGTGTGTTGGCCCAGTCTCTTAAAAAAAAATTGAGTTTTTTTTGGACCTATTTTGTTGTTGGGTTTTTTTTTAAGGCTCAAAAGAGATTGAATGTTTTGTTGGGCCTGGACTGACCCAATTCGGTTAACAAAACAAAACAAATTAAATTGGCCTCTTTGACTTATTCAAAGTATTTTTGGACTGACGTTAATTTATATGCCTATTAATGTTTGAGATTTTTGAGCCTATTCATTAAGAAAATTCTATTAAATTATAATTCAATTTGAACTCCTTGATTATTTTAGCTTGTTCAGTTGAATTTTAATTTAAATATATGTGCTCATACTAAATTGTTTAAGTTTTGCAATTTATTTATGATGTATGAGCTATTCAAATTTAATAATATGCTTAATCCTATTATGCTTTGTATATTCAATTTATTGCTATGAATATGCCTATAGAATAGCATTTTTAAGCATGCCTTAGTGCCTTTAAGAAGGATTAACCGTGAAGTATGCATTTTGTGGATTCACAATTACAATCTGAATGCATCCGTATAATTTATCTGTAAAGTATGCATATTGTTGATTCACAAGAAAACATATTTAGTATCTTGATGAGTTCACTCCATTGTATGTTGAGTACTCTACTTGTTTCTCTAATTGTCCTGAAACACTTAATTAAGATACACAACATCATATTTTTTAACTAAAGCTCTAAATCTTAATAGAGATTTGTTTGGAAAGAAAATTATGCAATTTTGGAGGAAATATGTTTTTTTTGGGGGACCTTCAAAAAATTGAATAACCAATATCTTGATCCACTACATATCGCATACGCTAGTACAAGATGCATTTCCCTATCTGCGTTAATTTTTTTAGTATGCAACCCTTCTAGCTATATCACATCATGAGAAATCAACAGTGATGTTGGTTGCATTATAAGATCTTTTCTCGGCATTAGGGGGAGATTTGAAATTTCTAATTAATTAAATGCCGAGAAATTGATAAAAATCTTCAAACCCATGTACTAGCCTTATAGAACCAGAAGTTCAGGCATTGAACAAATTATCTGCTAGAAATCTCAAAGAGTGACTAAGTCCATAAAAAATATTTTATATATATTAAGAGTTGAAATCCCCAACTAAGACTAAATATTTCTACAATTATGGAGGAAGCATATATTGGTTTAAGAATTTACAAAACTAGATCTAGTATAGAAATTTCGTCACTCCAGAAATATAGAAATTTTATCTTGAAGATATTCGTCTAGAAGGCGAAAACCCCCAGTAAAATTGTAGGTGCACCAAACAACTAAAATACTGGGGAAGCGGAACAACCAAATTCAAATAATCTTGGGAAATGTCATATATTTGGTTGATACAAAATTGCCATGTGTATAAAAGATATCTACAAAGCTGTTACAATTGTCGACAACATATTTTGCCTCTATTGCTCATAAATACTTAAGTCTGGATCCAGAAATGAAAATAGTAGTATAACGCCTGCAGTGTGCTAACTGTTTTCATAGAAAATAGCAATTAAGGCATACAAATCAGAATTCGGTAATAAAAGGCGAGTGGAGGGTTTTCGCAGAGACCCAATATTAGTCATGGCTTTATATTCCGCTATTCAATAAAACTAGCAGTAAATAAATTAGATATGTAGCTAATAGTTATAGTTATCACATATTTATATGGGCAACTTGTTACTTATATTTAAAATCCTTGATGGATTTTCTCAAAATGTGATGAATGAAAATCACAAAATAAGAAGTATAAAAGTTAGTAAGTTACTAACTATGATTTTTTAAATGTATTTTCTCCCCCATAACAAAGTATGAAAATATATTATCATAAACATGCCTAGTAATGTTATATGTGATTCGGAAACTCAAATATTGTTTCCTCTTGAAAATATCCTAAATATATCCTCTAGTTTATCTTGAAAATCCCTAATGGATTTATAATTCCCGAAATGAGGATTTATTTAAGTGCCATTATTTACTTTTTAGAGAGTTGCGAATGGGGTTATTATCCTCATATAGAAGGAATAATATGTACCATTATGTGCTAAATAAAGAGTTGATAATGGGCTTATTTATTATCTCAGTCAATATTTATGGTGTAAACATCAATGAAATATATAAAGAGTTTGATGATGTTAAGTTATGAGATAAGATAATGAATAGCAAAATCAAGGTAAAAGTACTCGTATTGATGTTTTTTGGCATGAAGTCATCATACTTGTTACAGATAAAAATGTATATAGTTTTTCATGATATAAAATACCTTGATCCACATGAACTCCAGAAGAGTGATAAAATATTTGTACAGGAGGTTTGCTCCAGTGACAAGTTAGCAAATGTATACCTACAAAATATCCATAAGATTGATATGTGTAGGTAAAGAAAAATTATTATATTTAGCGGGAGCAACAAAATATAAATTATAAATAATTTTATTGGTCCAGATGATCATGAGAAAATATGATAAATTCTAATGACAATCCTGAAAATTGTACCATATCCCTTCTCTACACCCTTTAGAAACAATGATTTTACACGCAATGTAGAATTTGAAGATTGTTATCTTCAGGGGGAGACAGGAAGTACATTCACTCGAGTCAATCCCGTAGATTGAGTTTTAAAATGACTAATAGTTATACCTTTTGCAGCATATACATACCATGTGGTTTTTTTTAATGAGGTATGAGAATGATATATTAATGGGGAAGTTGTATATAAAGACTTAAGTAAACAAACTCCAAATATCCTGAAGATTATGCCTTGAAGGCTTATAATTGTGCTCTTTTTCCCCTTAACTAAGCTTTTCCCACGATGTTTTCTTAAGTTAAGGTTTTTAACGAGGCAATCAGTACAATATATGAGTTTACAAATATCATGTACTCTTTTCTTCAAACTAGGTTTTTCCCATGTGGTTTTTCTAGTGAAGTTTTTAACGAGGCATGAATATATTTAAATATACTATACCTTGTACTCTTTTCTTGTATAAGTTTTTCCCACATAGTTTTCCTAGAAAGTTTTTAACGAGGCAAGATTAATGTCTAAGGGGGAGTGTTGTAATTAAATATTAATGGTGGCCATTATTTTGTAACGTTTGTAACAGACATATTAATGTCTCATTATGTATGCCATTATTATTCTATATTATATATGTGTGTAATCCTTTTGTAAGAAGAAACCATGGAAATGAAATCATATCACTCCCTTCTCTTTGTCTATTACTTCTTAAATAATTTCTAAGGGGGAGTGTTGTAATTAAATATTAATGGTAGCCATTATTTTGTAACGTCTGTAACAGACATATTAATGTCTCATTATGTATGCCAATATTATTCTATATTATATATGTGTGTAATCCTTTTGTAAGAAGAAACCAAGGAAATGAAATCATATCACTCCCTTCTCTTTGTCTATTACTTCTTATTGTTGATTCAATCCTGAAACTCACCGGTTAGGAGCTATAGGCCAACGGGCACAAACAACAACATTACAACAAATTTCAAGTTATTAAACAAATGAATTATTGGAACCATAATATCAAATAATAATCAAGATGTGAAAGCCTAGAAACATAAATCTAACCCAATTGACAAAATAAAACATAAATCAATATAGAACTTTCATAGTAACTTCATCAAATAGAACAAGAGAATTAGCAAATCATTGTAGTGAAAAAATTGTAATTAGCATATAATTAACTCTAAGTACTGTAATTAAGCAATAAGCATTGTACTCTTCTTTCATAGCTTCACGTACCAACAAATAAACACAATGGAATATGAGGAATTGATAATAACAATGTAAACCAAACAAAATGGAATATGAGGAATTGCTAATGATAACATAAACACAGCAAATTAAATAAAACTTAAAAAGGGAAAAACGGAACCAGAGTGCTGCACAGAAGAGTCCGGACGCCGCCACCAACCAGAGTCTACTGAACGGAACTGCCACCGCCGTCGATTCTGCACCGCCACCGGAAATGGTACGAGAATCTCCAAGCTCACCACCGGAATTGATCCGGAGCCAACTGATGATGCTCTACTCAATTCGCCCTTCTATTTATCATGCTTCAGCTCAACGGAACTCTGAATTTCATCCCCAAAATCAGTCATGCAATTTTTCCCTTGAACGAAGGAGAAACCATGGACAACTCACTCCTGCTCTAGACTCCCCGCAACCCGCTCGGATCTTCAAGACTGACTCTTTCCTCCACCGTTAGAGTCGCTCACTATGTCCGATTGAAGCTCCGATTAAAGCTCTGCGCGTGCGCTCTTCCTCGACCCGTTTGTAGCTTATGAGAACTGGACATGAACTTATTTTATAAAATGGCTTAGCTTGTTTGGGTCAATATAGTGGGCCGACAAAAAAAAACTAATTTGGAGAAAGAAACCCAAAATACTAAAAATAATAATGAAAAGCCTATTGTTTTAATTATTTAAGAAGAACTAAAAACAATAATTAATACTAAAAATATATACATAAACTAATAAAACATTACTTATAAATTAGAAAAAGTTAAACTAAATTAATAACAAAAATAATGCTTATCACCTACGTATATAATAATAAATAATAAATTATAATAATAAATAATAAATTATATTAGGTTTGCTTGGTGATGGGGTGAGGACCCAGGCCCAAGTAGATGGGTGTAAACCCCGTGTTACGATCCCTAAAATCAATTAAATCATTTAATCAATTACCCAAAAGAAAGAATTAAATCACAATAATTAATTAGGAAAGGCCCACCATAGTCCACGGGCCCTTATCCCTAAACCCAATCCTTAGTTCCAAAAGGAATAGAATTAGCAAGCCTATAATATTAGTTCCTAACCAAGACTCCTAAATATATAAATAAGGGACTTAAGAGGCACCTAGAACCCCCCACCACAATAAACGACTCACCACCCCAAAGAGCTCCAAGAATTCCCTTAGAAGAAATCAAGAAAGCAAGAAAGCTTAAAGAAAGACCCTTCATAGCCAAGGAATTAATTAAGGCTAAGAGTTAACCCATGTCTCAACAAAACCTATTTTCATAGCTATGATTCTCCTCTTAGGATTTCCCCATATTATTGTGTATTGATGATTTGTGATATTATTATTGATGATTGGTGGGATGATTCCATGGGTGATCTTGATGATGAGAGGTTCTTGATAATTATGGTGTTCTTGATGATTATATGACGTTCTTGATAATTATATGGTGTTCTTGATGTTCTTAATGATTATATGAGGTTCTTGATAGTTATATGATATTCCAACCGAATCTTGATTTTGGAAGATGAATTGTGTTCTTGTTGATTTAAAAATGATTAGAACCCTAGGTTATATCGTGGAATTCGTTTGGTATTATTCTTGGTATATTGGGTGGGAATTCGCATGATTGGGTGTTGATTATGTTTAGAAAAGCATGATAGGTTATGTGCCATATGTTTCTTGATTTTTATCCGTTAATTGTCTACGTGTGTTATCAATTGCGTTTGAAAGTGTCTAAGCATGGTTTCGGGTTCCACGAAGGTTCCCGGGGCGTTTTTGGTGAAAAAGAGTCAGTGGGGGGTAGGGGACCCGCCACCTACCCGCGGCCTTCTTGGGCAACACCGGCAGCGGGCAGTCGGCGGGCGGGCAGCTGCCCGCCGGGCACCCGCTGCCCGGATTAGCTACCGCCGGCGGGTGAACCCTCACCCACCGGCTACCCGCTGGTTTGCACCCAATTTGGGATTTTGGCTTCCCCGTTTAATGTTCCCCCGACCCCCGTAGTGTCCCAACGGACTCCGTCTATCGTGCCTATGTCTAGTTTGATATTTCGGGTACCGTTCGTAGGTTGTATGAGTATTATATATTACATGCTAGTTGAATTGGTATCTCGTTGACCTAGGTGAAAGAAGTATGAATCCCTTAGGATTATTCTTAGTATGTGAAGGGTCACGCATAGGTTTTGTTATACGTTTTCTCCCCCTTCCCAATGTGATTATGTGGGTTGCATGTGCTTGCTATGTGTTATGTGTGCATGATACCCCAATTCGGTTGCGATCGGATTGGTTATTCCTAAGCTGCGGTTCAGAAGTTGGCTGCGGTCAGATTTACACTCTCGGGCTGCGGTCCACCGTTTGGTTGCGATCAAACGTTTCTACATGAGCTGCGGTTCATATTTCCTGGCTGCGGTCAGATGACATACTCTTGGGCTGCGGTCCACTGTTTGGTTGCGATCAAACTATGATGAGCTGCGGTTCATCGGTCGGTTGCGATCAACCCCTCCGTGTTGCGATACGTGGCAGGGTGTTGCGGGGCCGTGTCAGAGCTATATGCGCTGACCCTCATGTATGGGCATGCGATTGGTCCTGTGGCGCCAACAAAGTGTGCTATGTAATGAGATATGGAGGAGTTGTTGTTATGAGTGCCTTGGGGATGTGACTATGGGATTCATATCGTGAATCGTATATGTTGGGTTATGATTATTAATTGTGCTTATCTTATCTGCCTTGCCTGTTGTAAACTGTATATGCTTGGTATAATTGCTGTCTGTGGTCAGCCCTATCTGTTGAGTCTATCACTGTTTCAAAAGCTAGAGCTCGTAGGATATATCTTCATGTTCAAATTGGTTTTCGTATATATATATATATATATATATATATATATATATATATATATATATATATATATATATATATATATGTATTGTATTTCAACGCGTTGGAGTGGGTTACCAGCATCTCTCGCTGAACAGATATATTTGGCTTTCAGGCACAGAAGAATAAGTCACTGGAGCGCGCTAGAACTTGGAGCGTATGAGTAGATAGTTTCCCTCGGCCTGCGTGCCATGCTTATGCATTTACGTTATTGAGGATATTAGTTAGTTAGCCTGTGCACTTGAGTTCTCTAGCTCAGGTGTGGCATAGCACCCCGTACTATCGTATTACATTTTGGGATTTAATGAGATTTCACCTTTATTTTTATAAGTTTTAAATATCTTGAAAATTTGGGGTGTTACAGTTGGTATCAGAGCCTAAGATTGACCCTAGGGTAAGACTCTTAAGACCAGACTTTCGGACATTAAGCTCAAACTCTAGGTACTTAGGAACATAAGATTTGGGAATCCTAGGACGCGCGGTGAGATTGTGAAGCCTACACATAACCCACTCACTTACTCCCTCTCTAAAAAGAAACTCCCCCCTTCACTTATTGCATCCAGGTAAGAATACAAAATAACATCGACTTATGAACACCAGGATGGCACCGAAAAAGGGACAGACAAGAACACCGAAACTCCCCACTCAGGAATTCTTGACACAGAATCTGCAACGCCTGGCCCAAATTGCCCAGGCAGTGAGGACTACCATTCCCCAACCCTTACCAACAAACGAGAACAAGTCTCGGCACATCAACCACCCACCTTCTCAGGGAACGAAGACCCCACAGCCCTCGAGGAATGGATCAGGACTTTTGACAAGATATTCAGGACAACCAAATGCCCCGAAGACCACCAAGTAAGAATAGCCTCCTTCTACTTCAAGCACGAGGCCGATACCTGGTGGGACCACGAGGGACCCACGTGTAAACATAACCATGAATTCAACTGGGAATCCCTAAAGACACGACTACGAGAACGATTCTATCCCAATCATCTAAGAGCCACCATATACGAAGAATTCCTCCACCTAAGACAAGGTGCAACCTCGATCACGAAATACTACCAACAATTCCACCGACTGGCTCGCCTCATCCCCGAGCTAGTACCCACCGAGAGGATCAGGATCGAAAAGTTCATAACAGGCCTTGACCCCGAATATCAAAAAGCCCTGGCCACACAAGAGCTAGGAACCCTCGGGGAGGCCTATGCCAAGGCATCCCAACTACAACAAGTACCAAACCAACCCCGGGAGACACACCTGGGGTACAAAAGGAAATCTGAAGGAAATCACAAGAACTCCACCCGCGGGCCTAAAAACCCCAGGGCCGCCTCACCTCAACAGGTCATAACACCAACCGCTCAAGGGAGAATCCTTACTTTAAGCAAAGCCAGGATTGGAGATAGCAACATAGTGTCCGGAACCTTCCTGGTACACGCCACTCCCGCCACTATACTATTTGACTCGGGGGCTACCAACTCGTTTATAGCAACTGAGTTTGCCACTCAGCTCGACCTCAATGCCAGCACCAAGGTCCGACTTCAGGTCAAGGTGGCCTTCGGCGAGATCCTAAAATGCGATCGCATGTACGAAAATGTAATGATTACCATACAAGGGGTGGATTTTCCCAGCAACCTTATCCGATTCAAACTGGATGGAGTACAGGTGATCTTGGGCATGGATTGGCTAGGGAAATACCAAGCACAGATTCTATGCGGAGAACAAAAAGTGGTCCTACGGGGACCAAACGGCAAGAGAGTGTCATACCGTGGGACCCACCGAGAAGCCGTGATCAAATTGGTAAACATGGTGAAAATGAAGAAATACCTAAACAAGGGAAGCAAGGCCTTCCTATGTACGGTCGAGGACCTCAACACCAAAATCCCCGAACCACAAACCATTCCAGTAGTAAACGAGTTCACCGACGTCTTCCCGGATGAAATCCCCGGGGCACCCCCAGCCAGAGAAGTCGAGTTCACCATAGATCTCGTACCGGGCGCTGCCCCGATTTCTAAACCACCCTACCGGTTGGCACCAAAAGAAATGAAGGAACTGAAAACGCAACTACAGGAATTGCTAGACAAGGGTTACATCTGCCCTAGCGCCTTCCCATGGGGAGCGCCAGTGTTGTTTGTTAAAAAGAAGGATGGAAGCATGCGCCTGTGCATCGACTACAGGGAACTTAACCAAGTCACAATAAAGAATAAGTACCCCCTTCCCCGAATCGACGACTTATTCGACCAACTTAAAGGGGCGGGGGTATTTTCGAAAATCAATCTGAGATCCGAGTATCACCAAATACAAGTGGCCAAACCGGACTTTCTGAAAACAGCTTTCCGAACACGTTACGACCACTATGAATTCACAGAAATGCCCTTCGGACTCACCAACGCACCTGCCATATTCATGGACCTTATGAACCGAGTATTCCGACCCCACTTGGATGACTTCATCATTGTATTCATCGACGACATCCTAGTCTACTCCCGCAACGAGGAAGAACATGAAAGACACCTCCGCATAACCCTGCAAACTCTAAGGAAGCACCAACTCTACGCCAAGTTTTCTAAATGCGAATTCTGGAAAGACAGTGTGGCCTTCCTGGGCCACGTGATAGCCAAGGAAGGAATTAAGGTAGACCCCACCAAAATCCGTGCCGTTAAGGAATGGACTACACCGAGCTCACTCACAGAAGTCCGAAGCTTCCTAGGCTTGGCAGGCTACTACAGAAGGTTTGTACCCGACTTTATCAGGATAGCCCAACCCCTCAACAAACTCATGAAAAAGGAAACCCCCTTCCGATGGGACAACGACTGCATCTCGGCTTTTCAAGAATTGAAGGATAAGCTAACCACGGCACCCGTACTCGCCATCCCCTCCGGAGAGGAAGGATTCGAGGTCTTCAGTGACGCATCCAAAAAGGGGCTGGGGTGCGTGCTAATGCAAAAAGGCCGAGTAATAGCCTACGCATCCAGGCAGCTCAAAACCCACGAAGAAAACTACCCCACCCACGACCTCGAACTAGCCGCTATCGTGTTCGCACTAAAAAATTGGAGGCATTACTTATATGGGGTGCAATGCAAGATTTACACAGACCATAAGAGCCTAAAATACATCTTCACCCAGAAGGACCTAAAAATGAGACAACGAAGGTGGTTAGAACTCATAAAGGACTACGACCTAGACATCCAATACCATGAGGGAAAAGCTAACGTTGTGGCGGATGCCCTAAGTAGGAAGACTAGCCACGCCCTCAACACCACCTGGATCCTACCGGACCAGCTATACAGGGATTTGCAAAGACTGAATTTGGAAATAATAAAGCAAGATCAAATCTACCCCGACGCCCACTTGCTCAACGCATAAGTCATACCTACACTCTTCGAAGAAATCAAAATAGGACAACAGCAAGACCCGGAACTAGATAAGATCCGCCGCGACCTGACCCAGGGGAAGGAAGGGCCCTTCAAAATACACGAAGACGACAGTCTCCGTTACTAAGGAAGGTGGTGCGTGCCCTCAACGCGCCCCCACTTGAAACAACAAATCTTGGAAGAAGGACACAACTCCCCATACTCAGTTCACCCAGGAGGTGACAAACTATACCAAGACATAAAAAGGTCGTTTTGGTGGCCCAACATGAAAAAGGAGATCGCGGATTTCATGGCCAGGTGCCTGAATTGCCAAAGGATGAAGGCCGAACGATGCAAACCCAAGGGACTCGTACAACCCCTGGAGATACCACAAGGAAAGTGGGATTCCATATCCATGGACTTCGTCGGAGGATTACCCCCAACAAAGACCGGCAAGGATAAGATTTGGGTTATAGTGGACCGACTAACCAAAACTGCGCGATTCATCGCTATAAAGGAAACATGGACAATGACGCAACTAGCCCAAGCCTACTTGAGTTGAGTAGTGAAGTACCACGGAGTCCCCCGAAACATCGTATCCGACAGAGACTCCAGGTTCCTATCACAATTCTGGAAATCCCTGCAACTAGCCTTGGGAACACAACTAAAGCTAAGCACCGCCTTCCACCCCACCACGGACGGCCAGACCGAGAGAACCATTCAAACTCTCGAAGACATGCTAAGAGCCTGTGTGTTAGACTTTCAAGGGACATGGGAGGAACACCTAGACCTCATCGAATTTTCATACAACAACAGCTACCACGCAAGCATTCGTATGGCGCCCTACGAAGCTCTATACGGACAAAAGTGTAGAACCCCGTTATGTTGGGAAGACATGGTCGACCCAATAGCACTAGGGCCCCAACACCTACAAGATACCATCACCAAGATCAAGCACATCCGGGAAAGGATGAAGACTGCCCAAGACCGCCAGAAGTCCTATGCCGACCTAAAAAGGAAACAAGCCGAGTTCAACACCGAGGACAAGGTTTGGTTGAGAATCTCGCCCACACGAGGGGTGATGAGATTCGGAAGAAAAGGGAAGCTCAGCCCACGATTCATCGGCCCCTACGAGATCACAGAAAGAGTTGGGAACCTAGCCTATCGCCTCGCGCTACCCGTTGAACTAGAACGAGTACACAACGTATTCTACGTATCCCAGCTAAAGAAATACGTGCACGACCCGAGACACGTACTTCAACCCGAGGTCGTAGACCTCGACGAGTCAATAGTATACGAAGAAAAACCCGTGAGAATCCTGGACACCAAGATGAGGACCACACGACGTCGAACCATAGAAATGGTGAAAGTTCTCTGGACCAATCATGGGACCGAGGAAGCAACATGGGAACTCAAGGACAAGATGAGGGAACGCTACCCCGAACTATTCGCACCAGGTAACTAGGAAGAAGTCACTCGACAAGGACCAAGCTTCGGGGACGAAGCTTCTTGTTAAGGGGGGGAGAGTGTAACACCCCGTGTTACGATCCCTAAAATCAATTAAATCATTTAATCAATTACCCAAAAGAAAGAATTAAATCACAATAATTAATTAGGAAAGGCCCACCATAGTCCACGGGCCCTTATCCCTAAACCCAATCCTTAGTTCCAAAAGGAATAGAATTAGCAAGCCTATAATATTAGTTCCTAACCAAGACTCCTAAATATATAAATAGGGGACTTAAGAGGCACCTAGAACCCCCCACCACAATAAACGACTCACCACCCCAAAGAGCTCCAAGAATTCCCTTAGAAGAAATCAAGAAAGCAAGAAAGCTTAAAGAAAGACCCTTCATAGCCAAGGAATTAATTAAGGCTAAGAGGTAACCCATGTCTCAACAAAACCTATTTTCATAGCTATGATTTCCCTCTTAGGATATCCCCATATTATTGTGTATTGATGATTTGTGATATTATTATTGATGATTAGTGGGATGATTCCATGGGTGATCTTGATGATGAGAGGTTCTTGATAATTATGGTGTTCTTGATGATTATATGACGTTCTTGATAATTATATGGTGTTCTTGATGTTCTAAATGATTATATGAGGTTCTTGATAGTTATATGATATTCCTACCAAATCTTGATTTTGGAAGATGAATTGTGTTCTTGTTGATTTAAAAATAATTAGAACCCTAGGTTATATCGTGGAATTCGTTTGGTATTATTCTTGGTATATTGGGTGGGAATTCGCATGATTGGGTGTTGATTATGTTTAGAAAAGCATGATAGGTTATGTGCCATATGTTTCTTGATTTTTATCCGTTAATTGTCTACGTGTGTTATCAATTGCGTTTGAAAGTGTCTAAGCATGGTTTCGGGTTCCACGAAGGTTCCCGGGGCGTTTTTGGTGAAAAAGAGTCAGTGGGGGGTAGGTGGAAGTAGGGGACCCGCCACCTACCAGCGGCCTTCTTGGGCAACACCGGCAGCGGGCAGCCGGCGGGCGGGCAGCTGCCCGCCGGGCACCCGCTGCCCGGATTAGCTACCGCCGGCGGGTGAACCCTCACCCACCGGCTACCCGCTGGTTTGCACCCAATTTGGGATTTTGGCTTCCTAGTTTGATGTTCCCCCGACCCCCGTGGTGTCCCAACGGACTCCATCTATCTTGCCTATGTCTAGTTTGATATTTTGGGTACCGTTCGTAGGTTGTATGAGTTATATATTGCATGCTAGTTGAATTGATATCCTGTTAACCTAGGTGAAAGAAGTATGAACCCCTTAGGATTATTCTTAGTATGTGAAGGGTCATGCATAGGTTTTGTTATACGTTTTCTCCCCCTTCCCAATGTGATTATGTGGGTTGCATGTGCTTGCTATGTGTTATGTGTGCATGATACCCCAATTCGGTTGCGACCGGATTGGTTATTCCTGAGCTGCGGTTCAGAAGCTGGCTGCGGTCAGATTTACACTCTCGGGCTGCGGTCCACCGTTTGGTTGCGATCAAACGTTTCTACATGAGCTACGGTTCAGATTTCCTGGCTGCGGTCAGATGACATACTCTTGGGCTGCGGTCCACTGTTTGGTTGCGATCAAACTATGATGAGCTGCGGTTCATCGGTCGGTTGCGATCGACCTCTCCGTGTTGCGATACGGGGCAGGGTACTGCGGGGCCGTGTCAGAGCTATATGCGCTGTCCCTCATGTATGGGCATGCGATTGGTCCTGTGGCGCCAACAAAGTGTGCTATGTGATGAGATTTGGAGGAGCTGTTGTTATGAGTGCCTTGGGGATGTGACTATGGGATTCATATCGGGAATCGTATATGTTGGGTTATGATTATTAATTGTGCTTATCTTATCTGCCTTGCCTGTTGTAAACTGTATATGCTTGGTATAATTGCTGTCTGTGCTCAGCCCTATCTCTGAGGTCTATCCCTGTTTCAAAAGCTAGAGCTCGTAGGATATATCTTCATGTTCAAAATGGTTTTCGTATATCTATATGTATTGTATTTCAACACGTTGGAGTGGGTTACCAACATCTCTCGCTGAACAGATATATTTGGCTTTCAGGCACAGAAGAATAAGTCTCTGGAGTGCGCTAGGACTTGGAGCGTAGGAGTAGATAGTTTCCCTTTCGGCCTGCGTGTCTTGCTTATGCATTTACGTGATTGAGGATATTAGTTAGTTAGCCTGTGCACCTGAGTTCTCTAGCTCAGGTGTGGCATAGCACCCCGTACTCTCGTATTACGTTTTGGGATTTAATGAGATTTCACCTTTATTTTTATAAGTTTTAAATATCTTGAAAATTTGGGGTGTTACAATGGGCCCAAGAAATGAGTCCGAGATAGGAGATGTGGGTCAGTAGCGAAAGAAGCCTAGTGGGGGGCTTGGGCCGAGCCCAGGAGCCGGTCCAGGCCCAAGCATGAGGAGAGACCCGACCCCGAGCCGTTAGGAAGCATTCAAGAGCCTCATTTATGAGGACTCGGCCCAGAGAGCCGTTGATGAGCGTATCACGTAGCAATTAAGTCGGTCCAGAAACCGATTGGAGGCATTCAATGTAGGCGTCCCATAGACTCGGTAACGTAGGCTGTTTGAAAGTCCATAGAGCCGTTGGCCGACCCAGTAACGGCACCCAACGGCCTCGTAGTTGTAATTAGCCTTGAAAGCGGCGATTAATATCCTTTAATTTGGCGAGAGGAGTGCCTACTATATAAAGGCCCCTCCAAGATGTAAAAGGGGCGAGTCCATGCCCAGTGAAGAAGAGACACACTTTCTAGCTACTATTCGACTACTCTTCCTTTGCCAACACTTTGTGAAAGGTGAATCCACCAACCAAAGTTTGTGTTGGACCTCCTTGGGCCCGAAAACTCAAAAACCAACACTGGCGCCGTCTGTGGGGATCGACACAAAGAGCTGCGTGACTCTCTGAGTGGGACAAGTCCCGAAGTCAACCGAAAAAGCGTTACAAGCATGTCAGAAGGACGAGACCAAGCGAATAACCGCGATAATGAAGTGGAAGCAGATCTGAGAGATCAGTTAAACCAACGAAACGCCCAAAGTCAAGAAAATGAGACGGCGTCGGTAAACCGGCAGCCACCTATGATACCCCTCACCTTGGAGCAACTCCACGCAATCGGGCGAGCCTTCGTTGACGCAAGTCGAGGAGTGAGGGAGCAGTCAGTCTCTCAACCGATGCCTCGACATCAGCAACCTTCCCAGAGGCCGAAAGACAGACGAGAGAATCGGTGGACCGAGAGTCAGCCAACACGATCGGTTCACTCCAGGCTGGGTCCAAACGCCGGACGGCAATCTGCACAAGAACGACTAGGGGAGAGGGAGCCCAACCGCGCACCAGCAGGCCCCCGAGATCAAGAAGCCGGTCGCGAAAGAACTCGCACCAGGAGAACTAGGACTCGGACACGACGGACCGGGCGTCTCACGCGCAATGATGACCGACCGGCCGAATCAGAAGTCGGCGAAAGTACTGAATCCACAGGAAACCATACTCGCAATGGAGGCGATGTGGCCCAATTAGCCCGAGAGGTACGAGATCTAAAGGAACAAATGGGGGGAAAGACTAAATCCCCCGGGCAGACGTTGCTCACTGCTTTGCCATTCTCCTCCGAGATCATGCCTTATAAGGTGCCCGACGACTTCAAATTCCCAGAACAGGCCACCTTTGACGGATCTGGAGACCCACGTGAGCATCTACTCAGTTATCAGGCCAAGATGCAAGTCTTAGGAGTCCGAGACCCGGTAATGTGTCGCGCCTTCTTGCCCACGTTGAAAGGCTCGGCACGAAGGTGGTTAGTGGCGTTGCCTCCGGGATCGATTCACAATTTCGAGGAGCTGGCCGATCACCTCATGAGCCATTACGCGGCCAACATCAAGCCACAGAAGGATTTGACTCACCTGGGAGACGTCCACCAAGAGGAAGGTGAGTCCCTGAAAACCTACCTGGTTCAATGGCAAAAAGAGATCCAGTCTATCGGGGAGGTCGAAGTCCAGACCGCACTCACTTTCTTCATCGAGTCCCTAAGATCCGGGCAATTATACCGGGATCTGCGGGATAACCGCCCGGCCACCTACGCGGAAGCCATACACATGGCAAATAAAAGGGCTAACACGGAGCAGGCCATGAAGCATAAACGGCAACGTGAAGTCGGAGGATCCGTCGGCGGAAAAAGGACCCGCGCAGAAATCAAGGAAAGGGTTCCGGAAGGGGCTCGGCGACCCGAGGCTAGGCGTCCCTATGACAAGCCCATTGTTCATCCCTATAGTACGGTTCCTCAACACCCGGTACACGAGGTACAAGCGGTCGCTCCACCTCCGCCCCCGCCGACTGACGATCGTGCGACGAATGAAGAGATAGGTAAGAATTCTAAGTACTGCCGTTATCATAAATCTTACACTCATAGCACGGAAGAGTGGTTTTACTTGAAAAAGGTCATGGAGGGAATCATCCAACAAGGGACCCCGCCTCCTAATCAGTGGAGGCGGAGGTCGGCGGCACGGGAGGACAACGACCCCGCAGTCGCCGCCAAGAGCAGTCGTGGCCAGCAGCCCACGACCGAGGAAGATGAGGCCCAGTGGCGTCAGAAGCCGTTTATCAACATGATAGTCGGCGGACCCGAAGGGGGCGACTCAGCGATCACCAGAAAGGCCCGGGCTCGACAGTTATATGTCGGTACAGTGTACGGGCACGAAGAAGGTTCGAAGAAAGTGTGCCGGGAGCCCATCACGTTCACTGAAAAAGACCTACCCCCAGGGGAGACGCCGCATCGAGATGCCCTAGTCATAGCGATGGACGTGAATGGGTTAGTCGTTCGACGAATCCTGGTCGACACTGGGAACAGTGTCAACGTGCTATATGATAGGAATATTTTTGTAAGTTTTGATGAGCCAAATGTACTTTAGATCCCCTTGGTTTTTAGGTCTTTTAGTACAAGCATCATAAATCAGAATATCGAATCAAAAGGAATCTACCATAGGAAGAACAAAATAAAATTGAGAAATTAATTTTGGTCCTACAAGTATACATCCGAGAAAGAAGCATAAAGGAATGATGTTGCAAATAATGATTGGATGAGCCTAACGGTGAAATGGTAGAAGTCCTTAATCAAAACAATCACACCCGAGATTGATTCCCCCCAAGGATTTATTTTTACAAGTCAAATTTTCGGACAAGAGAGCACAATGTTCTTAAAAAGAGCACAATGTTCTTAAAAAGGAACACAATATGCCAAATGCGGACAAGCACAATGCTGCTAAGGAGCACGATGTGTGCTGAGAAGCACAATTTATGCTAAGGAGCACAATGTCTGAAAAGGAGCTCAATATTCAAGTCAAAGGAGCACAATGTGGCAAAGAAGAAAGATGATCAGAAATTGGATAAATTCGAAGGAATTTATTCTAAGTCTACCCACATGCTACAAGAATCCAAAATTGCCTGAAAGACATTTGATCAGAACGGAAAAATACTTATGAAGAAATGAATATAAAAACTTATCCTAGAAATAAATTCTATCAGATGAATTTATTTCAAAGATACGTTGGATATTCTATATGACAACATAATAATATTTTGAACAAACCAATTGGAGATAAGATATTATTTTTGTCAGGCAAGTTGACAATCAAATCAAAATTGAAGACCTACTATTGTCAACAATATCAGGCTATGAAGATTCAAATTTCAAATATCAAATTATCCCACTCCAACGGATATATTTGATTGCCTATAAAAAGCCATGAAGACTTGAAGATAAAGAAGAGAGGTGCAATACACACGGATAAACAAAGTGCAAAATTCAAAAAGTGCAAGTGTTCAAATATTCTTAGAGACTTAGTCTGAATAGTTTCAAATCTAGTTGGAGAGAGATACAATTACCTTTGTATTTGTAATTGTAGATAGAGTATAGCTGTGTGCAAAATACTCTAGTGAGTGTAGCTGTGTGCAAAACACTCGTAGTTGCTAAGTGTAGCTGTGTGCAAGACACTTAGTTGGCGTTGAGTATAGCTGTGTGCGAAATACTCGGAGTTGAGTGTAGCTGTGTGCGAGACACTCGGAGTTGGGTGTAGCTGTGTGCAAAACATCCGGAAGAAGTGCTTGTGTAGCACTTATTCACTATTGTAACTGTGTGTGGAAAATAGTGAATTTCTCCTAGACACGAAAGGAGAAAAGTGGACTAGGAAGATTACGCCACTTCCGAACCACTATAAATTGCCTCTCTCATTTACATACTGCACTTACATAATTTACTCTATCTATCTATCTTATCCGACTAACCCGTTTACTATTCACAGTTAATCTTAATCTTTCGGGTTTAGTGTGTTTTCACGTATGCATGTGACTCAAACTTCTCAAGCTTAAATATTGAATTATTTTAAGCAAGTTTGACGTGTTGCATGTAACATTCGTTACACGGTCAACGTGATACGATATTTATTTACAATCTTGAATATTATTATTATATCTTGAGTGCACCATCTCCTTTATATATTCAAGATATCTCTGTCACTTTACATATCATCTGTACTCATCTTACATGCGCATTTGAATTATTGATTGGGCATAACTCTTTACATACTACCTATTCCGCTGTGCAGTTTAAACTTACTCTATTTACTTGTTACTTAGAGTTGAAGTTACCAAAGAGTTATTTATTTTAAAAAAGCTTGAAAGTCTATTCACCCCCCCCTCTAGACTTTCACCACCCTATCGGGACCAACAATTGGTATCAGAGCGGTTGTTTATTTGAGTCAATTTTGACTGCTAGACAGATCTCGAAAAATCAAGATGATGAAAAGAGATATGGCTCTTGCCCAAAATTTATTGTTTTCCTTAGAAAAATTTGATGATTGGAAAATTCGCATGCAGGTACATTTATCCGCATTACATGATGAAATGTGGGAAGTGGTTACAAGTGGTCCTATTGAGATCTTGCAAGTCAACACCTCATCCGTACAAACAAGTGACACTCCACAATACATTCCAAAACCAAAAGAGGAATGGTCTCGTGAAGATAGAACAAATAACTTGGACAATATTGCCAAGGATATTTTGTTTAAATCTATCGATGACATGATATTTCCAAAAGTTCGAAAGTGTCAATCCGCGAAGGAAGTTTGGGAAACGCTCATTCAAATTCGTGAAGGAGACGAACAAGAAAAAGATAATAAGCTCACTATAGCATTAAAGAAATTCGAGGATTTCAAAATGCTAAACGGCGAGAATATTACCGACATGGAAACAAGATTTGCCAAAATCTTAGGATAGATTAATGATCTTGGAAAAGATATTAATCAAAAAGAAATCTCACTCAAAATTCTACGTGGTCTACCATCTACATGGGACATGAAGGTCACGGCCATGAGAGATCATAGGGATCTAAAAACCCTATCGACCGATAAGCTCTTCAGTGATCTAAAGGCTTATGAATTTGAGATGAAATCAAGATTAGAGGAAGATCATGAAGAAAAGAACAACGCACTTATAACCGAGCAACCATCAACCTCAAGGTCAATACAAAATGTTGAATTATTGCCTAATGATCAATTTGCTCTCTTTGTCAAGAAATTTAGGAAATTCATGAAGAGAAGCAACTACAAGAAAAATCCACAAGGGAAATCGTGGAATGCAACAAAGAATTCAAAGAAAGAAATTGTTGAGGAAGATTCGAATTTATGCTACAACTGTAGAAAGCCTGGACACTTTGCAGCAAGTTGTCCACACCCCAAGGTAAGTAAAAGTCAATATACAAATGTTTCTAACTCTCAACAGGAAGAATACAAGCCCAAAGATAAAAGGTTCACAAAGGAGAGAAGAAAAGCACTTATTAGTGACCCACTTGAAATAAGTGAGTCAGAAGAATCTTCAAGTGATGAAAGTGACACCTCAAAGGATCACAATGCAATGTTTTGCATAAGCATCTCCAACAACTCACCCTACGAGGACATGTGTCTTATGGCAAATGGAAATGAAGAAAATGAGGTAACATCTTACTCTTATGATTCTGTAAATTCTTCATTTTCTAGGGAGTCGTTCTTTCACTTAATGGAAGAATGTCAAACCGTAATGGACACTCACTCTCAACTCAAAGAGCGCAATTGTCTTTTGATTCTTGAAAAAGATCAAATAAATGAAAAATTGCAAAATGCTCTACTTGAAGTGAAAGACTTGAAAGATAAAATTATTTGTCTTCAAGAAGAGTGTAAATCAAGGGAAGTAAGAGAACACAACCTTAGAGAGGTTATAGCAACATTTACACATTCATCCAAAATAATGGACAAAATGGTAAATATGCAAAAACCCTCAAGTGATAAAACCAGACTCGGTTATGATCCATCGTGTTCTCAAGCCTCCAAAAACTTGTCCAATTCTACTACTACTTTAAATAATAAAGTTCAAGTAGTAAAATTTGTAAAAGGTCAAGAAAACACAGTGAGACAAGGAATTGGTTATCAAACTAATGTCAAAATTAATACTGTTAGGCTGAAGCCTCAAGGAAATAATATTTTGCCTAAACAATATACAAAAAGGCAAAAGTTTGTTCCTAAATGGAAATACACCAATGAGTCTAGTGCACAAAGCCCTCATAGGAAAATGGGAAGGAATCCAAGAATTGAGGCAGGGAGATTTTATCCCTCAAAACAAGATTGGTTTGGTTATATTAAACCATGGACTGAGTCCAGATTTAGTGCCTATCCTAGGCTCAAACAATCTTCTTCCCACGTGCCAAAAAATCGAGTAAATTTTCAAAAAAAGGCACAAAAATTGTTTTCAAAAATTAAATATGATTATAATATGTTTAATGGTTACGAATCACCTAAACTTAGATCAGTGAGTACAAGGTGGATTTGGGTACCAAAAATGATTAACACCCAAGGACCCAAATCAAGTTGGGTACCTAAAAATGTGTAATTTATTTGCAGGAAGTTTGGTACTTCGATAGTGGATGCTCTAGACACATGACTGGAAATAAATATAGTCTTGTGAATCTTAAAAATATCGAAGGACCAAAAGTCGTATTCGGTGGAAATGAACGATACGGCATAACAAAAGGAATTGGTACAATATTTCGAAATGGTTTGAAAATCGAAGATGTATCCTTTGTTGAAGGTCTAAAATTCAACTTGTTAAGTACAAGTCAATTTTGTGACAAAGGATATCTAGTAGAGTTCTTCAAAGATAAATGCCAAGTGAAGAATAATTCCTCAGGAGAAGTCGTGCTTGAAGGAATAAGGAAGAAAAATATGTATGTTGTGGATTGGAACACAACAAAAGAATCAGTATGTCTACTAGCAAACAACTCACACGCAACAAGTTGGGAATGGCACAAGAAGTTGAATCATCTAAACTTCAAGACTATCAACAAGCTAGCAAGAAACAAACTCGTTGAAGGTCTACCCGATATTGTCTACAAGAAAGATCAAATATGTGATGCTTGCCAAAGAAGAAAGCAAATCAAGTCATCTTTCAAATCCAAAGCTCAAGAATCTACAACAAGACCGCTAAGTCTACTACACATGGATCTATTCGGTCCAGTAGACCCAGCAAGTCTAAGTGGTAAGAAATATACACTAGTTGTTGTTGATGATTTTTCCAGGTACACATGGACGATATTTCTCAAGAAGAAAAATGAAGTAGAGCAAAAGTTGCCAGAACTACTCAAGCTACTACAAAACGAGAAAGACTTGAAAATTGCAAAAATCCGAACCGATCGTGGAACAGAGTTCGTGAATCAAGTTATTGAAGCCTACTGCAATTCTCAAGGGATTCTACATCAATTATCTGCCGCACGTATTCCTCAACAAAACGGTGTAGCCGAAAGAAGAAATAGAACGCTAAAAGAAGCCGCATGAGTGATGATTACGTCAGCCGAGCTACCTAAAAGATATTGGGCTGAAGCAATCAACACCGCCTGCTACACGCAAAATCGAAGCTTGATACATAAGTCTTACAATAAGACTCCGTACGAATTATGGAAAGGGAGAAAACCTAAACTCAATTATTTTCATACTTTTGGCATCAAATGTTTTATTCTTAATAATGGTAAAACATATCTAAAGACTTTTGATGAACGTGCAGATGAAGGAATATTTTTAGGATATTCATCTATCAGCAAAGCATTCAGAGTATTGAACAAGAAATCAATGGTGGTAGAAGAATCAATTCATGTTACATTTGATGAAGCTCATAAGAAGGAAACCCAGAGCAACAAAAATGATCAGGAAAGATGTCAAGTTGAAAAATCATTTAATGATACTGACATATCTTTTAAAGATCAAATTGTACAGGGTATGGAACAATTGGACATTGATTGCAATAGTGAAGGACACGTGGAAGCTAATGAAGATTCACACGTGGAAAATCAAAATTCTCAAGTTGAAACACAAGTTGGAGAACAATCTAATGAGCAAAATGTGTCTACCTCCAACTTACCTACTGAACAAGGAAACGTGGAAAGCCCATGCAACCTACAACCTGACTTGAGATGGCTCAAAAATCACCCTCCAGAGCTAGTGATTGGAGATCCACGAGAAGGAGTAAAAACAAGGTCCTCAAATATACATACTTTATTTTCTTGTTTTCTTTCTCAGGTGGAGCCCACAAGCATTGAAGAAGCTCTAAGTGATCCAGATTGGATTAATTCAATGCAAGAAGAGCTTGATCAATTTAAAAGAAGTGACGTATGGGAATTAGTTCCAAGACCCGAAAATTACAATGTAATTGGAACAAAATGGGTCTTTCGGAATAAAGCAAATGAGGATGGAATTGTCATACGAAATAAAGCACGTTTAGTGGCAAAATGATATTCACAAGAAGAAGGCATAGATTTCGATGAAACGTTTGCACCCGTTGCAAGACTGGAAGCCATCAGAATATTTCTAGCCTATGCCGCGTACAAGAATTTCACCGTCTATCAAATGGACGTGAAAAGTGCTTTTTTTGAACGGCTTACTTGAAGAAGAAGTCTACGTTGAGCAACCTCCCGGTTTCGAGGTAAAAGGTGATATTAATAAGGTCTACAGATTAAAGAAGGCGTTATATGGGTTAAAACAAGCACCGAGAGCTTGGTATGACACTCTATCAACGTTCCTAATTAACTGTGGTTTTACAAAAGGCCTTGTTGATAAAACCTTGTTTAGAATTCAAGAAAATGATCACATTTTATTGGTACAAATTTATGTCGATGATATTATCTTTGGTAGTACTAATAAAACTTTATGTGAGAAATTTTCCTAGCTAATGCAGAATAAGTTCGATATGAGTATGATGGGAGAGTTGAACTACTTTCTTGGTTTACAAGTAAAGCAACTCAACGAAGGAATATTCATCAATCAGGCCAAATACACGAAAGATCTTATAAAGAAATTCGGTCAAGATGGAAAATCCTCAATCAAGATCCCGATGAGCACATCTTTAAGATTGGATAAAGATGATGAAGGCAAGGACTTTGACAAGACAAAATATCGAGGAATGATTGGATCATTACTATACCTCACTGCAAGTCGACCAGATATATCTTATTCAGTGGGAGTATGTGCCAGGTTCTAGTCATAGCCAAAAGAATGTCATTTTCTTGCTACCAAGAAAATCATCCGATACCTAAAAGGAACAGTCAATGTGGGATTATGGTATCCTAAAGAAGGTAATTTTACACTAACTGGTTTCTCAGATGCAGATTTTGCAGGATGTAAAATCGATTGAAAAAGTACCTCAGGAACATGCCAGTTCTTAGGGGGAAGATTGGTATCATGGTTCAGCAAAAAGAAAAACTCCATAGCCACGAGTACAGCCGAAGCTGAATATATAGCCGCTGGGAGTTGTTGTGCGCAAATTCTTTGGATGAAACAACAATTGAAAGATTATGGCGTGAATTGTGAAAGTGTCAACATACTGTGTGACAATACAAGTGTCATAGCTATAACACACAATCCCGTGTTACATTCAAGAACACAACACATTGACGTGAGACATCATTTTATCTGGGATCATGTCAAAAAGAAGGAATTATCAATCAAATACATCCCGATCGAGAATCAATTAGCTGATATTCTCACAAAGCCTCTGTGTGAATCAAGATTTTCGAAATTAAGACACGAGATGGGCATGATTGAATTGAGCTAAGTTTCTAAACTCTATTTAAATTATAAGCTCAATTTCTCATATGAAATTTCGTTACTTTATCTGATTTATTTTCGTGCCTATGTGTCACACATGCAAAAATTGTCACATCTTTATATTTAAGTCTACCTATCTCAATTAAATGTGATAAAGCTCATAATGCTTGCATATCCCTTCAACCGTGTATCCATATACATATATGCACAAATAAAAATCATTTAGATCTACACAATCTTACCATTTAAGAGTGACAAGATAGCATGATGATGGTTTTTATCTTAAATGAGAGCACCTTTTTATGGTAGTTGTATATAATAAATTATCTAGAAAGAATCAATTTTTTTTTCTTTCTCCCAACTACATAAAAACGTGTAGATATGCATATATTATTTTTGGAACAGATTTAGTGCTCTATGAATTTTATTTCAGGTAAAATCAGTCCAAGCATCTAAATTTTTGGGGCCACATCAGCAGACAAATTGGATGGAAGCTCTTGGAATATCAAAAATAACCCTCACTTATTAAAAGTCAACATTCAATTGTGAGGATATTTGTGTGAAGACACCTCCCTTCCACCCAACTGGTTGGAAGAGCCACCATTACACTCAAAACTCTCAAAATCTTTTCACCTTCCATAGCCGAAACCTCTCAATCTTCATCTCTTTCAAAATCTTCAATCCCTCAATCTCTAAAAAATATCAAGCACATTATGGCTGCCATTGTAGATTCAAGCTCTCAACCGAATGAAGAACACTCTCAACAACTCAATCTCACCAAGCTAGCAGTTGGAATCAAGGCCGGAGGAAGTTTTGATCCTCAAGGATTTCTCAAAGAAGCCGAGAACTCTCATCTTGCACAAAAAATCATCCATGCACTTCAACAAAGTAATCTCATGAGGTTATGTTCTTATCCATACTCAGGATTTTATGATGAAGATATAGCAGATTTTTATGTGAATGCCAAGGTTGTTGGATGGACTATTTAGTCCACCGTAAATGGAACTCTCATCACCATTGATGAACAAGAGTTGCACACAACTTTTGGCTTGCCTATATCTAGTCCAGAACAACCACTGTTGGACTTAGATGTTCACACATATGATCACACGGAAATTTGGTTAGAAATTTGGAATGAGAATGCTTCTCTCGAACCAAATCTTTCCGGTCAAAAATCTGATTTGAAGTTTGAGTATGAGATGCTAGTTAAAATCCTCTATAAATGTGTGTTGTGTAAATTGAATAGTATGGAGGATATATCACCCGTGAGAATTGGATATTTGCATGCTGTTATGAATGATGTTAGGGGTGACTGGAGTAAACTCATTTTAAGCCGGATTGCACATTTTGTGAAAGGTGCAAAAATTAGGAATGGGAAGTTCAACCGTATCCTAGGGTTCGGTCTACTTATTGGTGAAATTATAAAAAGAAAGGGGTTACCAATGAGATCAAGAAAGCCTTTTGGAAGTAACCGAATACTGTTTAAGGATCATGAGGAATCAACTGGTTTGAACTCCAAGAGAAAAAGGAAACCAAGAGGCATTCCTGCTAGGAAAAGGCCAGTTGCAGAAATTCTCGGTTTATCTTCTCAACCCTCAACTCAATCCCATGAAAACCCTACCTAAAGCCAAAATCCAAACACAAGTCAAAATCCAAACACAAGCCAAAATCCAAACATAAGTCAAAATCCCAACACAAGCCAAAGTTTCATAAATCCTTTTTCCCAAATTGCCGAATTGGAAACAATGTTGAATGAGGAGATTTATCAAGTTGAAGGACTTGATTTGGTATTGGTGAATGAATACCGAAGAGTCCTAAATTGGAGAAAATGGAGACTTGGTTCTTATCAAGAGTTGATGACGAAGGGACCAAGTATGCAAGAAGAAGAATTATTTTCCTTAAATTGGATTGGTAATTTTGATGTTGGCCATGCAACTTTGATGTCTACTGTGAATGGAATATTTGTGAACAAATTAAAAGCTATGTTGGCCGAGACTACTCTTGATGGCACAGTCCAAGGAGATATGCCTACCGAAGATGACTTCCTAGTTGATATTGATGAATTTGTCACAAGGAATGTAGAAGAAGAAAATGTCACATGTGGTGCACATTTAATGGACAGTGGCTTATATGATGTGAGTGTGTTGAATCTCACTGAAATAAGTCAAGATCAAAATGCCATGCAAGTTAGCCAACACACGGAGGAAATTCAATTCATTCATGCAGAAAGTGCACAAGGTGACACGCACGTGTTACACACACCGGAAAGAGAAGGATATCACGTGGAGAATCAAGCACAATCTCACATGCTTGAAGTCAATTCTGCTCAAGAAGGAGCAAGGTGTGTTCCCACAACCCGAGAAGAGCAAGACATTGATTGCACAACCTCAAAGGAAAAATTGGAAAATCTGGAGAAAGTTGTACTAAGCCTTGTTGACCGAATGGAAAGCATGTTTCAAGGCATCTACACTCATGTGGATCATGTTGTCAATACTCAAGGAGGAAAATTCGAAACATCTTTTGATGAAAATCGAAGGAGTCAACAACATTTGATCGACACACACCAAGCACTTGAGAGACAAGTTGGAGGATTGAATGCAAATGTCAAGGGGCAACTCAATGAGTTCTACATCCAACTCTCTCAAATCCTCAAGAATTCTGGAAAGGCAAATGAAGCAATTGCCGTGAACCAAAGCCAAGGAATTCTCAATGTTGTTCATCAACATGAGAAGCAAATTAGTGATGTCCACACAGATCTCATCTCTGTCAACACCAAAGTGGGCTGCCTTCGAGGTTCATATGAAAATATTTCCGAATCTATTTCATCTCTTCGTGAATCGGTTTATACACTTCTTGATTACGCCAAAAGGGGGAAGAGAGATTCAGTCATTTGGAAGGCATGCTTGAGATGATGATGACTGCCATGGCCACTCGAAATGTTGGTACAAGCAGTAGTAGAGGTGGAGGAGGCAGATCTGCTGGCAGAAATGTTGCTAGAAGAGGAGGATTAGAATATTGGTTCGGTGGTGGTGAGGCTGGCAGTCCAGGAGGATCAAGCAGCGCAAATACCACTAACTGTTCTTTTCGTGACATTGTTTGTGCAGGTGGAAATATTGAGCAAATCAATTGGTATAACCGTGCAGCTCTCTATTTGGAATCCACATCAAGAGATGGTAGATTTGAAATGCCAAAGTTGGTGACTTTGAATGATCTACCAAAGGGAATGAAGAAGAGTGGTCCAAGTGATCAAAATTTGTGGGTTTCGAATGAGAACTTCAGGGAATCCAAAGCTATGCTAGAGCTTTGATGATCATGATTCTAAAGGAATATATCAAGGTCAATGATGCCGAGCTACAAAATGGAAGAAGTCTAGAAGAGTGCATCATATGGTATGAAGAAAGTATACTGCCCGGAAGCAACATCTTTGAAGCTTTCAACTATTATTTAGTTGGGCAGGTATGCAACAATTATGCCATTAGTGACAATTTTATTGATGTTCAAAATCATATAAATCATGTGCTTGAAGAGAGGAGAAACAAAGTCATTAGATGATTTGTATGATTGTCACATTTGTTTTTGTATGGTCCACGAGAACATGAACCCATGAACAATTTGGAATGATTCGAATTATATGTTTATGATGCTACTAAGTTTTCCTTGTTATTTATTGTTATTTTATTTGTCTTGAAAGGTAACATTTTTAGCTTAGATTGTATCAAATCGCATAAATTGGAAAAATGCAAAAATTCATTATTATTAAAATCCAAAAATGCGAATAGGAATTTTAATTGCTAAAAATACCTTTCCTCGAGTCAAAATCAAATGTTAAACTCATCATGGCTATGTCAAAGTTAATAAAATCTTTTGAAAAATAATTGTTTTTAAAAGACAAGCCAAATGACTGAGTATAGGTTTTGGCGTCATCAAAAAGGGGGAAAATTGATAGGAATATTTTTGTAAGTTTTGATGAGCCAAATGTACTTTAGATCCCCTTGGTTTTTAGGTCTTTTAGTACAAGCATCATAAATCAGAATATCGAATCAAAAGGAATCTACCATAGGAAGAACAAAATTAATTTGAGAAATTAATTTTGGTCCTACAAGTATTCATCCGAGAAAGAAGCATAAAGGAATGGTGTTGCAAAGAATAATTGGATGAGCTTAACGGTGAAATGGTAGAAGTCCTTAATCAAAACAATCATACTCAAGATCAATTCCCCCCAAGGACTTAATTTTACAAGTCAAATTTTCGGACAAGCACAATGTCCAAAAGAGCACAATGCTCTTAAAAAGGTGCACAATCACAATGCTGCTAAGGAACACGATGTGTGCTGACAAAGGAGCACAATGTTCAAGTCAAAGGAGCACAATGTGGCAAAGAAGCAAGATGATCAGAAATTGGATAAATTCGAAGGAATTTATTCCAAGTCTACCCACATGCCACAAGAATCCAAAATTGCCTGAAAGACATTTGATCAGAACGGAAAAATACTTATGAAGAAATGAATATAAAAACTTATCCTAGAAATAAATTCTATCAGATGAATTTATTTCAAAGATACGTTGGATATTCAATATGACAACAAAATAATATTTTGAACAAATCAATTGGAGATAAGATATTATTTTTGTCAGGCAAGTTGACAATCAAATCAAAATTGAAGACCTACTATTATCAACAATATCAGGCTATGAAGATTCAAATTTCAAATATCAAATTATCCCACTCCAACAGATATATTTGATTGCCTATAAAAAGCCATGAAGATTTGAAGACAAAGAAGAGAGGTGCAATACACACGGATAAACAAAGTGCAAAATTCGAAAAGTGCAAGTGTTCAAATATTCTTAGAGACTTAGTCTAAATAGTCTCAAATCTAGTTGGAGAGAGATACAATTACCTTTGTATTTGTAATTGTAGATAGAGTATAGCTGTGTGCAAAATACTCTAGTCAGTGTAGCTGTGTACAAAACACTCGTAGTTGCTAAGTGTAGCTGTATGCAAGACACTTAGTTGGCGTTGAGTATAGCTGTGTGCGAAATACTCGGAGTTGAGTGTAGCTGTGTGCGAGACACTCGGAGTTGGGTGTAGCTGTGTGCAAAACATCCGGAAGAAGTGCTTGTGTAGCACTTATTCACTATTGTAACTGTGTGTGGAAAATAGTGAATTTCTCCTAGACTCGAAAGGAGAAAAGTGGACTAGGAAGATTACACCTCTTCCGAACCACTATAAATTGCCTCTCTCATTTACATACTGCACTTACATAATTTACTCTATGTAAGGAGGGAATTCGTAAAGAAAGAAGTATCGAAAGCTGCTGGCCGCGGGTCACATCCGGGAGGTAAAATACCCGAAGTGGTTGGCAAATGTAGTCCTCGTACCAAAGCCCCCAGCTTGGCGAATGTGCATGGATTAGACTGATCTTAACAAGGCCTGTCCAAAGGATCCGTTCCTCTTGCCATGGATCGATCAGCTGGTCGACGAGATCGCAGGTTCGGCTCTGCTGAGCTTCATGGACGCCTTCAGAGGGTATCATCAGATCTTCATGCACCTGGTCGACGAAGAAAAAACCGCGTTCCTAACACCGGACGAGGTATATTGTTACCGGGTTATGCCCTTCGGACTCAAGAATGCTGGGGCCACTTACACTCGGATGATAGCCCGGCTATTCCAAGACCTGCTGGGGAAGTCCATGGCGGCCTATGTGGACGACATGCTAGTCAAAAGCCGAGAAGAGATCAAGCACGCAGAAGATTTGGCCGACTGTTTTCAGGTGATGATAAGGTATAATCTCCGACTAAACCCAAAAAAATGTGCCTTCGCGGTGCAAGGCGGGAAGTATTTAGGATACATGGTGACGAAACGAGGCATCGAGCCCAACCCTGAGAAGGTTCAGGCCATCATGGACATGCAGCCTCCCAGCACCGTCAAAGATTTGCAACGGCTAACTGGTCGACTGGCTGCCCTTAGTCGCTTCTTGAGTAAGGCGGCAGATAAAACTAAACCATTCTTCGAGGCCATGAAGAGGAAGGAAGGCTTTGCATGGACGACCGAGTGCCAGCACTCGTTTGAAGAACTGAAGCAGTATCTTTCTACGCCTCCGGTGTTGTCCACCCCTCAGGAGGGTGAGCCTTTGTTCTTATACTTAGCCGCCTCCCCTAGGGCGGTAAGCTCAGTACTGGTTCGAGAGGAAGAACGTACCCAGCACCCGGTGTATTACGTAAGTTGCTCCTTAAAGGACGCCGAGACACGGTACACAGCATTGCAAAAAAATTGTTTACGCGCTAGTGATCACCGTGCGCAAGCTGGCGCCCTATTTCCAGGCTCATACCGTCCGAGTCCTGACCGATCAGCCTCTAGGGAGCGTGTTGCGAAACCCTGCATCGTCCGGTCGACTGGTAAAATGGGCCATGGATCCAACCCAGTACGGGATCGAGTATCAACCACGACCATCCATAAAAGGGCAGGCCTTGGCCGACTTCTTGGTAGAGTGCACAGTAGGGGAAGGCGAGAAAGGGGGCATCACGGAGGATAGCTCGGGCGCATGGTAGGAGCTACACGCGGACGAAGCGGCAAGTCGACAACACTGCGGAGGGGGAGTTATGCTAATTACCCCAGAGGGCTTCCGGCTTTACTACGCCCTGAGCTATTTGTTTCCAACATCCAATAACGAAGCCGAGTGTGAGGCCGTGTTGGGCGGTCTTCGACTCGCCAAAACGCTAGGAGTGGAACGATTGCGAATCAAAACTGACTCCCGGCTAGTAGTCGGGCAAATCTCCGGCACCTGCGAAGCTAAGAACGTTCGAATGGCCCAGTATAGGGAGAAAGCAATAAAAATGCTGACAGAATTCGGAGCCTATGAGATAGAGCACATCTCTTGGGCGGACAACGTCGAGGCCGACATACTATCAAATATTGCCTTAGAGGGAGTACCAGATCATCTCATCAAGATTTTCCAAAAGGAAAAATTAAGTCGGCCAAGTATAGAAGAGACGCCGTTGGAGGTCTAACATGTAATTATCGAGGGGTGGGATCGAGAGAAAAACCCTGAGATGTTCTGGATAGAAGACATCCGGCGATTTAAGGAAACGGGCGAGTTGCCAAATGACCCAGGAGTCGCAGCAAGGGTTCGACGAAAAGCCCCTTCATTCCGGATCATTGACGGACAGATGTACAAGCAATCATTCGGAGGCCCCCTCCTGAAGTGCCTGCTCAGACCCGAAGCCGAGAAGATAATGGACGAAGCTCACCGGGGGATCTGCGCTGCCCACCAGGGAGCCCACACTCTCGCTCGGAAACTAGTCGTCCAGGGGTACTACTGGCCAACCATGTTGCGGGATTGTATCGAGTGGATAGCTAAGTGTGGCGTTTGCCAAGCCTTCGCTCAAAAGGATACTCGGCCGGCCACCTTCTACACATCGGTCACCACGGCCATCCCTTTCGCTAAATGGGGGATCGACTTGTTGGGTTCGTTACCGGTCGCCCCGGGAAGCCTGAAGTTCTGCGTCGTGGCCATCGATTACTTCACCAAATGGGTCGAGGCCGAGCCGTTGGCCACCATCACCGAGTACCAGTGTCGACGCTTCCTGTGGAAAAAGGTGATTTGCCGCTTCGGCCTACCCGAACACGTAGTTAGCGACAACGGCCGACAGTTCGATTGTCAAGCCTTCGCCGACTTCTATCGCCGGCATAGCATACGACACACCAAGGTATCCGTGGCATATGTAACACCCCTAATTTTCAAGACATTTAAAACTTAATAATAAAGGTAACATCTCATTAAATCCCAAAGCGTAACATAAGAGTACGGGGTGCTATGCCACACCTGGGCTAGAGAACCCAGGTGCACAGGCTGTCTAACTACTATCCTCTGAAATGTAAAGGCAGAACATGGCACGCAGGCCGAAAGGGGAAACTATACTACTTCTACACTCCAGTTCTAGCGCGCTCCAGTGCTCTAATCCGCTGTGCCTGAAAGCCAAATATATCTGTTCAGCGAGAGATGCTGGTAACCCACACCAACGCGTTGAAATACAATACATATAGAGATATATATAGATATACGAAAACCATTTTGCGCATGAAGATATATCCTACGAACTCTAGCTTTTAAAACCGGGAAGGACTCGACAGATAAGGCCAGACACAAGCAACAGTTATAATAGTCATATGCAGTTCGCAATAGATAAGGCAGATAAGGCAAGGCATAAACAATGATCACCACCCATCATAATCAATCCCCAACATAAATCCCACAGTCACATTTCTCCAAGACACTCATAATCACAGCTCATCCATATCACAACACATAGCACACTTTGTTGGCGCCACAGGACCAATCGCATGCCCATACATGAGGGTCAGCGCATATAGCTCTGACACGGCCCCACAGCACCCTGCCCCGTATCGCAACACGGAGGGGTCGATCGCAACCGACCGATGAACCGCAGCTCATCATAATGTTTGATCGCAACCAAACAGTGGACCGCAGCCCAAGAGAGTGTGTCATCTGACTGTGGCCAGGAATTCCCATCTGACTACAGCTAGCCTCTGAACCGCAGCTCAGGAAAGATGTCACCTGATTGCAGCCAGGAATTCCCATCTGACTACAACCAGCTTCTGGACCGCAGCCCAGGATACCGTCATCCGACTATAGCCAGGAATTCCCATCTGACTGTAGCCGGCTTCTGAACCGCAGCTCAGGATAACCAATCCGATCGCAACCGAATTGGGGCAACACGCACACATAACACATAACAAGCACATGCAGCCCACATTACACATTGGGAAGGGGGATAAAGCGTATAACAAAACCTATGCGTGATCCACCACATACTAAGAATAGTCCTAAGGGGTTCATACTTCTTCCACCTAGGTCAACGGGATACCAATTCAACTGGCATGCAATACAATAGACTCATAAACCTACGAACGGTACTCGAAACATCAAACTAGACATAGGCACGACAAACGGGGTCCGTTGGGACACCACGGGGATCGGGGAAACATCAAACGGGGAAGCCGGGGTCCCGAGGGGGGGAAGGTTCCAGCGGGTAGCCGGTGGGTGGGGGTCACCCGCCGGCTGCCCGCCGGACAATACTGTTCCGGGCAGCGGGTCGCCGGCGGGCAGCTGCCCGCCCGCCTGCTGCCCGCTGCCGGAACAGTGTTCTCGGCCGTGGGTAGGTGGCGGGTCCCCTACCCCCACCTACCCCCCACTGACTCTTTCATCAAGTTTTCATCCCGGGAACCGTTGTGGAACCCGAAACCATGCTTAGACACTTTTCAATGTAATTAACGACAACACATAGACAATTAACGGATCAAATACGATAAACGAACGGCACATAACCTATCATGCTTTTCTAATCATAATCCACACCCAAACATGTGATTTCCCCACCCGATAATCCAAGAATAATAACATACGATACAACCTAGGGTTCTAATCACTTTTATATCACAAGAATACGATTCATCTTCTAATTGCAAGATTCGGTAAGAATAACACATAAACATCGAGGATGCCAATTAATCACCAAGAACATCATAATCATCAAGAACAACACATAATCATCAAAATCCCAATTAATCATCAAGAACATCATAATTATCAAGAAACTCCCAATATCAAGATTATCAAGATTCCCCATGGAATCATCAAATCAACATCAATAATAATTACCATGATTTCGCCATTCACAATAATATGGGGGAAACCCTAAGGGGAGATCATAGCTATGAAAATAGGTTTTGTTGAGACATGGGTTACCTCTTAGCCTTAATTAATTCCTTGGCTATGAAGGATCTTTCTTTAAGCTTTCTTGCTTTCTTGATTTCTTCTAAGGGGATTCTTGGAGCTCTCCTGGGGTGATGGGCGTTTATGCGTGTGGGAGGGGGTTTTAGGTGCTCCCTAAGTTTCCTATTTATAGATCCAAGGGTTTATTTAGAGTTTATTCCTATTGGGTTTAGGGGTTGGGTTTATATAATTGGGCCCACGGGCTATGGTGGCCTTTTTCCCTAATTAACCATTATAATTTATTCTTTATCCTGGGTTATTAATTAATTAATTAATTAATCAGTTGGTTTTAGGGTCCGTAACACGGGGTGTTACACTCTCCCCCCCTTAACAGGAAGCTTCGTCCCCGAAGCTTGGCCCTGGGTGACAAAAAGAAAGGAAAGTTTTCCCTTAGTTACCTGGAGTGAACAGCTCGGGGTACCGCTCCTTCATTGTGTCTTTAAGTTCCCATGTGGCTTCCTCAGTCTCGTGGTTGGTCCAGAGAACCTTTACCATTTCCACGACTCGGTTCCGGGTATTTCTTGTTTTGGTGTCCAGGATTCTTACGGGTTTCTCTTCGTATACTAGGGACTCGTCGAGGTCCACGGTCTCGTGTTGGAGTACGTGGCTTGGATCGTGTATGTATTTCTTTAGCTGAGATACGTGGAACACGTTGTGTACTCGTTCTAGCTCGGCGGGTAAGGCGAGACGGTAGGCCAAGTCTCCGATTCTCTCCACGATTTCGTACGGGCCGATGAACCGGGGGCTGAGTTTTCCTTTCCTCCCGAACCTCATTACCCCTCGAGTGGGCGAGATCCTTAGCCAGATCTTGTCCCCGAGGCCGAATTCGGCTCGCTTCCTTTTCAGGTCGGCGTACGACTTCTGGCGGTCTTGGGCGGCCTTCATCCTTTCCTGGATGCGTTTGACCTTAGCTATGGTGTCTTGTAGGTATTGGGGGCCCAGTGTTACCGGGTTGACCATATCTTCCCAGCATAATGGGGTTCTACATCTCTGACCATACAGTGCTTCATACGGTGCCATGCGAATGCTTGCGTGGTAGCTGTTGTTGTATGAGAACTCGATGAGGTCTAGGTGTTCTTCCCACGTTCCTCGGAAGTCGAGCGCGCAGGCTCTTAGCATGTCTTCGAGGGTTTGGATGGTTCTTTCGGTTTGGCCGTCTGTGGTGGGGTGAAAGGCCGTGCTTAGCTTTAGTCGCGTCCCCAACGCTGCTTGTAGTGATTTCCAGAATTGCGAGAGGAACCTGGAATCTCGGTCGGACACAATGTCCCGGGGAACTCCGTGGTATTTCACTACCCGGTTTACGTAAGCTTGGGCTAGTTGCGTCATCGTCCATGTTTCTTTCATGGCAATGAACCGCGCTGTCTTGGTGAGTCGATCCACTATGACCCAGATTTTATCCTTACCGGTTTTTGTTGGGGGTAGCCCTCCGACGAAGTCCATGGATATGGAATCCCATTTTCCTTGTTGTATTTCAAGGGGTTGTACGAGTCCCTTGGGTTTGCATCGTTCGGCTTTTACCCTTTGGCAATTCAGGCACTTGGCCACAAAGTCTGCGACTTCCTTTTTCATATTCGGCCACCAAAATGATTTCTTTACGTCTTGGTATAACTTGTCACCGCCTGGGTGGACGGAGTAAGGGGAGTTGTGTCCTTCCTCCAAGATCTGCTGTTTCAAGTGGGGGTGCGTTGAGGGTACACACCACCTCCCTTTGTAGCGGAGGCTGCCGTCTGGGTGTGCTTCGAAGGGGCCCTCTTTCCCTCGAGTCAGGTCGCGGCGGATTTTATCTAGTTCCGGGTCCTGTTGTTGTCCTGATTTGATTTCCTCGAAGAGGGTGGGCACGGCCTGTGTGTTGAGTAGGTAGGCATTGGGGCGAGTTTGTCCCTGCTCCATTATTTCCAAGTGTAGCCTTTGGAAGTCCCTGTACAGATGGTCCGGTAGGACCCACGTGGTGTTAAGGGAGTGATTTGTCTTCCGGCTTAGGGAGTCGCCTCGACTGAGGGACTCGACGAGAAATTAGAGAAACAACGGGGCACTGACCCTAAACCGTTTCTAAGAAAAGGAAAAAGCCTGAGGAGTCGCATCGACCAAGGGACTTGGCAAGAAGAGATAGGAAACAAAGGCCTAGACCCTTAGTCATTTCCGTGAAAAAGCCAAAAGGAGTCGCATCGACTGAGGGACTCGGGTAGAAATTAGAGAAACAGCGGGGCACTGACCCTAAACCGTTTCTAAGAAAAGGAAAAAGCCTGAGGAGTCGCCTCGACCGAGGGACTCGGCAAGAAGAGATAGGAAACAAGGGCCCAGACCCTTAGTCGTTTCCGTGAAAAAGCCAAAAGGAGTCGCCTCGACTGAGGGACTCGGTGAGAAATTAGAGAAACAATGGGGCACTGGCCCTAAACCGTTTCTAGGAAGAAAAAGAGCCTGAGGATTCGCCTCGACTGATGGACTCGGCGAGAAAGATGGAAAGCGAGGGCCGAAACCAGGGCCCAGATCCTTGATCGTTTCCGTGTAAAGAAGAGAAGTCGCCTAGATCGCAGAAGTTCAACAAAGTGGAAGAACCCAAGGCCTTAAGTTACTTCTTATGAACTGAAAGCAGAAAAGAAATAAAGACAGTCGGAAGGAGCAAAAAAGAAATTCCTTAATGAAAGGACCCAATAGGGGGTCCAACCCTTACAAAAGAGGGCTGCCAAATGGAAAACCCTAAACTACGGGGGAGGGAATGTCGACATCGACTTCCTCGACTCGAGCTTCCGCCGTTGGTCCAGCTGGAAGGACAAGAGAGGGGTCTTCTTCCTGGGTAGGCGGCTCTGTAAGCTCAGAAGGTTCCGCCGCAAGTAGGGACGTCAATTTAGCCCGAACCCGATGGGCCAACCCGAAAAAAACCGAAACCGACAGGGCTATGGCCCAAACGGGCTAGCCCGATAAAACACATTAGCCCGACGAGCCCGAAACCGAACAGCCCGATACCCGATAGGGCTAGCCCGAAATTAAAAGGGCTAGCCCGACAACCCGAACTATTGAAAACTATTCTTTATTATAGAAGTGATGTGAAACCTAACATATATAGAATAATTATTATACTTTAAAATAAATAAATAAATAAATATATATATATATATATATATATATATATATATATATATATATATATATATATATATATATATATATATATATATATTTTAAATTAAAACTTAAATTTTTAGTTTTATAAAATTTAAATCAACTTTAATCTAATATTTTGATTAAAAATTGATGAGGACGAAATTTTTCGTCCCCGCTAAATTCTCCGCGGGAACGTAGATAGGGACTATTTTTAATTTTTCATTGAGGACGGAGATGGGGAGTATACTTCCCGCCCCGCCCCATTCCGTCCCGCCTCGCCCCGTTGTCATCCCTACTCTAAATATAGGTACTCACTTTCAGTTTCTAATTTTAGTTCAGATGGTTCAACCCGCCCGATTAGCCCGACAACCCGAAGTTTAGGGTTAGGGCCAAACCGAACCCGAGAATAAAATATTAATAAACCGATTAGCCCGAACCGATTAACCCGACAACCCGACAGGGCTAGCCCGAAACCGAGTGGGCTGGCCCGATTGACATCCCTAGCCGCAGGAAGAGCTGCCGGATCCACAGTCGACATGGGCTCATCAGTCTCCGGCAGGAGATCCAGTACTGGCTTGAGGCCCCAGCTCTCGGGGGTAAAGGCAGAATCGCGGGCCAGCAGGGCAGCGTAAGTCTCCGTTTGGGCCTCGCGAAAACCTAGACGATAGTCGCGCTCGCCCAAGTCCAGGAGATAGTCATCTCCTTTGGGCGTCGCCAGCCACTCCTTGGCGATCTCCTTTTGCCGAGCCGCCACCGCCGCCTTCACGTCCGCTTCGAAGGCCGCCGACTTCTTGTAATCCTCCACCGAAGTCGTGGCGATCGTTGCGACCTTGTCCCGCTCCTCCTCCCACTGACGAGTAACCCTCAACAGCTCGGAGGTATGCACTTCCACTGACTTGGCGAGCACAGCCTGCTCTTTCTAGACGAGCCTCCTCTGTTTGGCGCAGTCGAGTGGAAAGAGATTGCAGTCCAGTCTTGTACCCCCTCAGTCGCCTGCTCATTTCCATCTGGAAGGTGAGGTTCTACAAGGACAGAAGAAGTTAGATGAAGAGAAGAAAAAGAACAAAAAAGAAGAAACGGCGAGTCAGAATACTTACGCGGTATGACTGGCGAAGCGAGGCCTCTAGGATGTATTCGTCCGGCATTGAACCAGTCATCTCCACGTCCTTAGACAGAAGGACGTGGTCGGCCCAAGTACGAACAGAAGAACTGCCCTGCCAGATCTGGGCGTCCTCATCCAGCTCGATGCCTAACCGGATCCTCTTTGGAGCTGGCGCATCCGATTGCTCGACGGGCCGCTTAGAGCTTGGGCTCTCAGACGGAGGAGGAGGCGGCAGTCGGGAAGGTGAGATGACTGGCGATGGCATCAAGTCCACCACGGTCCGTGGTGGTGGAGGAGTCGACCTCGAGGTCGGAGAAGGGAAAGACGAAGAAGCAGCAGCGGCGCCCCGAGGCGCGTTGAGATAGCCGACGCCTCATTTTCTCAGCTCTGTCAGCCATCTCTGGAGTAGGAGTCGCGGCTTCGTCGGAGCTGGTGGAGTCGGAATCGTAAGGACCTGTGAAGAAAAGAAAAGAGGTCAGTACCAACAGTCGGACAAAAAGGGGGAGCAGAAAGGAAAGGTCAGGGGGAAGCTACCTAAGGTGGCCGCGCCTTCTGGCAGCAAGCCTCGCTTCGCCATCGCTCGGACCCGAGACCAGTACTTGACGGAGTACGGTCCTCCGCTCTTCAGGAACTCGCCACCCTAGATCGCATCCTGGGTATAGACGGCACGCCGAGAGCAGGGCTTGAACAGAGCAGCTGGCCATAGGGTCGGAAAGGTGAAAGATGAAAAGGAAGGACGAACAAAAAAAGTAAAAAGGCTTCCAATCCTTAATGGAGTCGGAAAGACCTTCGAAGAGCTGACGCCCGGGACGGGCAGCAACTTGGACGAAACCCGGCGAGTGCGAGCCTACCTTGTTCACAGTGAACAGGTATCGAAAAAGGTCCAAATCCGGCTCGCAAAGCCACCAATGGCAGAGATTAATGAAGCAGGTGAGAAGACGGTGAGAGTTGGGTACTAACTGACCCGGGACGAGGTTGTAATTGCGAAAGAAAAGGGAGAGAAATGGACACGGAGAGAAATGGCAACCGAATGCAGGTGAATACCCACACAACCCTCCGATGGGTCGAAAATATGCCAGCTTTCCGGAGCGAAAACAAGGGCCGAAAGTCCTAGAAGAAAGCGGGCCATGTCTAAATCCGCCGCAGAGATCTGCGACGGAAGCCCCGTCGGCCGGATGATGGGGTCGAACTTGCCTCGCGGCCGTCCCGAGCCCTCAGGAAGAGCCGCCACCGTCGTAAGAGGGGCTGGGCTCAGAGGAGTAGCCGCCCCCGAAGAAGAGGGGGTCGGTTGAGAAGGAGACGCCGATGGGCTAGAAGAAGAGGAAGAAGACGGGGACGTCGACGCGGGGGTTCCCGCCGAGCGACTGGAAGAAGAAGAATCGGAAAAGGAAGACATTGTACCAACCTGAAAATGCCAACGGAGAAAAAACGCAGGGAGGGTTCGAGAGCTTCGATGGTCTTCTCTGAGAAGGTTTGAAGAAAGTGGAAGAAGTAGGAAGAAGAAGGGTATTTAAAGGGGGGGGGGGGGGGGGGGGGGGAGAATCCCAAAGGGCGGCCACGTGTCACCCTTTCATTGGGGAAGAGAAGGGTGACAGGAGGTGAAGAGACGCCGCATTTAATGCCTGGGAAACCGTGGTGACGGTTCAGTCCCAGGGCTAGCCTGCAAATGGCGCGTCTACCCTAGGCTATGAACGGACAGCGACGACCCGGCCTGTTGGCAGGAGGCCCATTGTAGGCCCTAGCCTCTGGGCCCTCCGGATGCAGGTCAGAAGTTTCCAGAAGGAATCAGCGAAACTCGGCCCATTAGCTTGCACGGGTTAATTTTAGCAACGAAAGTCCCCGTCCGAGAGTCGGACAGCCAGATTTCCGTCGACCCCTCGAGAGGTCTCGACTGAGAAAAAGCAAGGAGTCGACTAAGAGAACGTACAAGGATAACCGAAAAACAGTGCAAACCAGGAAAACGACAAAACAAATTGTTTATTAAAGGGCCTGGGCCTCGACCAAAATATAAAGCACAAAGGAAAAGGCAAATCATGGCTTGACCTCCTCCTCTGCCTGACGAGCGGGAGGGGGGCCTTCCAAGAGAAACTGAGAACGGAAGGGTGGAGGACTCGGCTCCGACTCTGGCACCTCGTCCAAATAAACGGCCGGCTTCCCATCATCGATCATCTGCAAGGGCCTCTCCAAAGCACTCGGAGACATAGCCACGCCGAAAAGAGGAGGAACCTCCCACACCTCCTCCTCCTCTGGTCGGAGTCGTCCACCGTTGGTTCCACCTTGTCGCCAACCGGCTCAGTTAAGAGCACATCCAGCATGTCTAGGGATACAACGATAGGATCAGAGGTCGAATCGCCCACCAGATGCCCGCCGTTGGCCAGTCTCTTTTGCCTTAGCTCTTCCAAGCGAGCGTGCTCCTTGTTACGAATGGAGAAACGAGGATCACCGACTCTGTAGCTCATGATCCAGCACTTTTAAGAACGGGAGTAATATGATTCACGAAGCACAAGAGGTCTTTATATAACCCCGGAAGAGTGAATACCTAGGGGGAAATCACGGATAAGATTATAACTGTCGTAACAGTGCCAGATTAGACGGAAGGAAAGAATCTTTGTCAGGGGGTAGTCCCATCCAATCCGCTCGGGAAGAGCGAGATTCGCACGTTGAACTGGAAAAGATAGATTCACCGGAGATACAGGGAATATGGCAGGCGTCAGACTGAAAAGGGCCTGACAACCTGGCCAACCCCTGGACCTGTTGGCGGGGAGAGTATGGCGGGTGCTAGAAAGTTGAGAACGAAGCCCTCCAAAATAAGAGCATAATTTTATTTATAGCAGAGAGGAAATACACAAAATAAGGAGCTTATTACATCATAAATAAATAAGAACTGCTCCTATGTGGCCCCCTCGGAAATGCAGAAACGAATCCTGGCCTAGACAGTCACTCACCGTGAGAAGAATAGTCGCTCCCAAAGAACATCTCCCCCGATGGCCCGGTGGGAGATGGACAGAAGGAATCCCAAAAGGCCGGCATGATTGGTGGCACCGCCGGCTCCTCGTCGTCCGGATACATTTCCAGATATCGAGCAAAATCGGCGTCAGTCATCAGGTCGGTAGCCGGCCCACCTAGGTCGTCAAGAGGAATGGAAAAAGTCATGCGAAAGGTCAACTGTTCCGGGACGGCCACCTCCACGAAAGAGATCCGTCCTGAGCAGTAACCCTGGCAGTAGCTGGGGGCGGCGGGGTGTTTGAAGTCGGAACATTCTCCGTACGCGGAGGGGTCGGCGGTTGTTGAACAGAGGAAGCAGCACCGGTAGAAGATCTCTGCAAAGCCGGTCGAGGAGCCTTCTTTTTGCTTTCCCTCTCAGGTCGGGCTTATTTTGTCGCAGAGGGTGTCGAGGCGACCCGAAGTCGATCCGTTTTCCCTTCAGAGGCGAGCGACCCATGACTAGTCGGTGAGGTAAGGTACAGAGATCAAGAGGCTACTTATAGGAGCCATCCGGAGCTGGGAGGATCCGAACGGCCCCGTGAAATCCAGAAGGATGGCGAAAAATCAGAGCGTTACCAGGTCTATTCAATACGGAGATTCGATGATTAAGAGGGCAAGACAGTTACTACATTCCCACACCCGGATTGGTGGATCGGGTATGAGAAAGTGAGGGAGTAGTTGATGGGGTGAGGACCCCGGCCCAAGTAGATGGGCCCAAGAAATGAGTCCGAGATAGGAGATGTGGGTCAGTAGTGAAAGAAGCCTAGTGGGGGGCTTGGGCCGAGCCCAGGAGCCGGCCCAGGCCCAAGCATGGGGAGAGACCCGGCCCCGAGCCATTAGGAAGCATTCAAGAGCCTCATTTAAGAGGACTCGGCCCAGAGAGCCGTTGATGAGCGTATCACGTAGTAATTAAGTCGGTCCAGGAGCCGATTGGAGGCATTCAAAGCAGGCGTCCCATAAGACTCGGTAACGTAGGCTGTTTGAAAGTCCATAGAGCCGTTGGCCGACCCAGTAACGGCACCCAACGACCTCGTAGTTGTAATTAGCCTTGAAAGCGGCGATTAATATCCTTTAATTTGGCGAGAGGAGTGCCTACTATATAAAGGCCCCTCCAAGATGTAAAAGGGGCGAGTCCATGCCCAGTGAAGAAGAGACACACTTTCTAGCTACTATTCGACTACTCTTCTTTTGCCATCACTTTGTGAAAGGTGAATCCACCAACCAAAGGTTGTGTTGGACCTCCTTGGGCCCGAAAACCCAAAAACCAACACTTGGTTCACAGGTTCTTTGTCGAGGTGATTAGAAGTAATGAAGTGTTGTTAAAAATTTTTAGCTTCAAGGGTAAGATTTTATGTTCACCAAAAATTATCTTTTTCTTGTACATATTTCATGTTGTGAGAATATGAGTATGATATCCCTGATTATATGTACATAAACTATTTGCTCCAAAAATCAGTGTCTGCGAACTATGTGTTGTATGGTATGAGTTATAATGTTCATATGATCACAAGTGCATTGTAATGTTGTGAGTGGTGATTCTCGAAGTATCGAGAACGGGTTTCGACGTGTCGAACCGTGTGTTGTGTAAATGCTTGGCTTGGAATTTTTGATATTTATATATTAAATAAAAAAAAATGATCAAATGTGATCGATTTGGATAAGGAGTTATTTTGACAAATTACACCATTTATATATGTGGTGAAATCTTATTATTCCACGTTCATATTAATAAATAAAGTTTGGAAAAGAAATATTTTGACATGAAGTCATATATGAAATATTTTGACATGAAAGTATATACATACATATTTTAATTTGGAGGATGGTGATATTTGGTGCTAGTGTGAGCCGAAATACTCACAACCAACTGATTGGAAATTTGGTCATTCTACTGGAGTGAGCCGGGAGAACTCACAAAAATATTTTTATTATACCGGAGTGAGCCGGAAGAACTCATAAATTTGAAATTCATCTCGGATATGGAAACTGGAGTGAGCCGGTAGAACTCACATTGGAATTCTAAATTATTTTCATGATTGGCTTATGATGCCTCTTGGTGGTTATGTTAAGAGCTTAAAGACTCTACACTTGGTATCAACTCCTCCTTGATAAATATGATACATCTTGAAAAAATGACGTGAAATGTTTTGAAAATGATTATTTACTACGTAATACTTGGACAAACTCTACTATGTTAATTGTACAATATATATATATATATATATATATATATATATATATATATATATATATATATATATATATGGTTTGCGAAAGTATGAGAGTATATAAATACTTTAATTTGAAAATTTATATAAAAATCCAAGCCTATTATTTTACGGGGTGAAGTGAAACTTACTTAGCTTATGCTAATTTTTATCTACACCCTATTTCGTTGCAAATTATTTTTACAGGTGAACATGGATAAAAGGATTCAAGATGAATTCAAGTTGAGAACGAGTTTAGTCTATCAAGTTATGGTTGTATAATTATTTACACTTATTGTATTAAGTTAGTTTTGGATTGTTCAATTGGAAGTTGTATTTTAGCCTTAGCGTTTGGGTATAAGAGAAATACTTGAGCGTGGAGGTAACACCCAGTTTCTTTTTGGTTAGTAAATGTTTCCGCTAGAGTATTAATGAACTTTTAATTGAGAAAAAGTATTATTGTAAAGGAAATTTAGAATTGAAAAATTGGGGTGTTACAGCTATCCTCTAAGCCACCGAAGATGACGTGTATTATTTGCTTGGTAGCCAGGGGCGGGGGGTCATACCTCGGGTCTTGGTCCTTTTTGTCTTTCTTATCTTTCTTAAATATCTTCTTCCTACCGGATTTCTTGCCCTCCTTCTTAGTGAGGAACTGATCTAGCTTACACGCCTGGAGCATGTCCTCGATCAGCTGTTTCGGGTACGTACAATCTTCTGTCTCATGTCCTTTGCACCGGTGGTATGCGAAATACTTTGTCTTGTCCTTGCCATCCTTGTACGGCTCGGGGAGCTGAATCATGTTGCACGACTGGGCATATTGAAGGATATCGACCGCCGGACGCGTCAACGGAGTGAAGTCTGCTCGGCCCCGGCCCTATCCGAACGGTTCTGGCTATCGGCCCTCCGACCGGCCACGACCCCTACTCGAGCCCCCTTCCTGAAGCCGTTTCGCTGCAATGGCCTCCCTAGCGTTTGCGTGGTTGGTAACCCGACAGATGGCCTCATCATATGTTTTCGGAGCGTGGAGTATGGAGTCTTCATATAGGGCTCCCACCCGAAGGGAAAAATGCAACATATTGATCGCTGTCTAATCGTCCATGGGCTCAACCTCGCCGACTGCGTTATTCCATTTGGTGAGGAAGTCGGATAGTGACTCACCTGCCAGTTGCTTAGCCTTCTCCAGATACATGAAGTGCTTCCTGACAGAGTTAATTACCGAAACGGTCCCTTGACTATAGCGAAATTACCAATTTGATCCTTGACTATTTTTTTGACCAATTAAGTCCCTTAACTTTAAAAATCTTAACCAATTTGATCTTCAGTTTGTTTGACCGTTAGTCAACCGTTAACTTGGGACCAAATTGGTAATTTCGCTATAGTCAAGGGACCATTTCGATAATTAACTTTAGGGGTGGGCAATTCGGTTCGGTTTTCTCAAAACGAACGGTAATATACCGAACAACTGAACAGTACTGGATTCTTGTATACTGAACGGTATTCGGTTCAATTTGATTTACTTTATTATTATTATTATTATTATTATTATTATTATTATTATTATTATTATTATTATTATTATTATTATTATATTTTAAAAAAAATCAAACGGTATTCGGTTCTGTTTGATTTTTTACCAAACAATTCGGTTCGATTTTTTATCAAACCGTTCAGTATACAAGAATCCAATACCGTTCGGTTGTTCGGTATATTATAGTTTGGTTCGGTACGGTTCAGTTCGGGAAAAACAAACCGAATTGTCCACCCCTAAAGTTAATTACCGAAATGTCCCTTGACTATAGCAAAATTACCAATTTGGTCCCAAGTTAACGGTTGATTAACGGTCAAACAAACGGAGGACCAAATTGGTTAACATTTTTAAAGTTGAGAGACTTAATTGGTCAAAAAAAATAGTCAAGGACCAAATTGGTAATTTCACTATAGTCAAGGGACCATTTCGGTAATTAACTCTTCCTGACAGCTCGGGACGTCGCGAACTTCCTCACGAACTTTGCTGCCAGGTCTGTGAAGCAAGCGATAGTCCCCGGTTCTAACAATTTGAACCAATCTGCTGCTCTGCCCGTCAATGTGGAGTAGAAGGCTCGACACATCACGGCGTCGGTGACGCCTGTCATCAACATGTTTCCGTAGTACGAGTTAACGTGTGTTTCGGGGTCAGTTTTCCCATCATAATCCTTGCTGCCCAAGACCCGGAGGTCGTGCGGGTAAAGCTGATTCATCACCTCTACAGTGAAAGGGGTCCACAGCAGCGGCGAGACTATTTCCACCGGGCTGGAGCCATGCTCTTGCTTCCAGCGATTGAACTCCTGCCGGACATGGTCGAGCAATCCCCGGGCATCAGTTTCCGTATCATTTCGATCTTTTCCTCCGGCTTTTCTCTGACGGCCTGGTCGCACTAAGTTGACCTCTCCAGACCCTTCTTGAAGGCTGGCTTCAAGCCCGGTGCAAACCTCGTCGCGAGATCCCATGTAACACCGCGTGTTACGGCCTCTAACCCGAACTAATTATTTAATTGCTTACCATTAAAAGAGAATTGAATTCCATTAATTAGTTGAGAAGGGACCACCATGGATCATAGACCCTATCCCTAAACCAAACCCTTAGTCCTATAAGGAATAGAATAAGTAGATCCCTACCATTCAAACCCTAGTTAGGACTCTTAAATATAAATATAAGGACCTAGGAGGCACCTAGAAATCACACCACAATAGATTCCACCACACGAGAATTTCCAAGAATTCCCCTAGCACCAAACGTAGGAAAAATCACGAAGAGAAGATCTTAGAGAATGAACCTTAGTAGCCAAGGATTCTAATTAAGGCTAAGAGGTAACCCATGTCTCAACAAAACCTATTTTCCTTGCTATAATCTTCTTCATTGGCTCCTTTGATATGTGATTCTGTGTTTACGTCTTGATAAGGCTTTTCCTGAGATTGATATGATAATTATGAGATAATCTTGATGTTTATGAGATGATCTTGATGTTTATATGTTGATCTTGATGCTTATGTGATAATCTTGATGTTCTTGATTCTAAGATAAATTATATAAACGATCTTATGTTTTAATTATGACTAGAGCCCTAGGGTTAAAAATGGATTTCGTATTGTGGTATTCTTGGTATGTTTGGGTGGGATTTTGCATGATCGGGTATTGAGTCTTGGCATGTTTAGGAGTCGTGTTAGGATGTATTTAATGTGATTCTTGGTTTTAATCCATTACTTGATTACGTGGTGTCATCGTTTGTATTTAAATGTGTCTGGACATGGTTTCGGGTTCCACAAGGGATCCCGGGACTGAGTTATTACATAGGAGTCAATGGGGGGTAGGTGGGGGTAGGGGTACCCGCTGCCCCATAAGACCGCCTGGCAGCGGGCAGCCGGCAGGCAGGCGACTGCCCGTCGGGCACCCGCTATCTCGTAGCTTGCCGCCAGCGGGTGGCCCGGCCACCCGCTGGAATCCCGATGTGGATCATGGTGTTTTTCCCCGTGCCCCATGGCGTCCCATTGGACCCCGTTTGTCGTGCATGAGTTTAGTTTTCGGGTACCATTCGTAGGATAAAAGAGTCTTGTGTATTGCATGCTAGTTGAATTGGTATCTCATTGGCCTAGGAGGAAGGTGCATGAACCCTTAGGCATGTCTCGAGTAATGTGGTTGACCACGCATAAGTTATATATGTGCTCCCCTATGATTTCCCCCTCCTTATGTGTTATTGTGGGTTGCACGTGCTTTGCTATGTGTTAATTGTGCATGATACCCCAATTGGTTGCGATCAATTGGCTATACAAGTAGTTCGATGGGTTGAAAACCATCGGTTGTTAACCCGGCCGGTTGCGATCGGTCGGCTATACAGGCAGTTGGATGGGTTGAGAACCATCGACTGTTATTACATACACACACACACACACACACACACACACACACACACACACACACACAGACACACACACACACACACACATATATATATATATATATATATATATATATATATATATATATATATATATATATATATATATATATATATATATATATAGGGTTGCATTCAAATACAAACCCCCTTAAAATACAAACACTCCTTAAAATACAAACTTGAGCTCGTGCACACATTAACATACTTACATGCACAAAGGGCGCACTGCCAATAATTTATGGGATTAGCACGTGCACACATTAACATACTTACATGCACACAACGCGTAGGAGGTAAAATCACAGACATCCATCAAAGCTCGTGCACACATTAACATACTTACATGCACACAGCGCGCAGGAGGAAAAAATCAGGACCATCCAATACCACCATCCAACGGCGTCAAATTGTCCACAGGTTTGTATTTTAAGATGTGTTTTTACCTGAATGTAAATCTATATATATATATATATATATATATATATATATATATATATATATATAGGGTTGCGGTCCATAATCTGGTTGCGATCAGATATACATACTATTCGGGCTGCGGTCCACCGTTTGGTTGCGATCAAACATCATAAATGAGCTGCGGTTAATCGATTGGTTTCGATCAATCTCCTTGTGCTACAGTACAAGCAGGGTGCTTCGGGGACGTGTCAGAGCTATATGCGCTGACCTTCATGTATGGGCATGCGATTGGTCCTGCGGCACCACCAAATGTGTTTACGTGTTCGAAATAGTGATTGAACACTGATATGATTGATATGAAATAGTCTTATGACCTTAGGATGCCTGCTAGTATCTTTATATGTGTGATTAAATCTGATGAATGTGCCTACCCTTGCTTGCTTGAGTCTATTCTCGGTTTTAAATTAGAGTTTCATAAGTATATATGTATTCCGGCTTCAAAATGGTTTTTCATATATATATATATATATATCTACCTATATTGTATTTAAAGCGTTGGAATGGGTTACCAGCATTATTCGCTGAACAGATATATTTGGCTTTCAGGCACAGATGAGTAGCTCCAGAGCGCGCTAGTTGGACCCGTGGCTTAGCTAGTTTAGTTATTTTATCGGCCTGCGTGCCATGATGATGTACTTAACATTGATTTGAGGATTTCCACTGTTTGGGTAGTTTAGCCTGTGCATCTAAGTTCTCTAGCTCAGATGTGGTATAGCACCCCAACAGTTATGTTTAGTTATGCTCTGTTTGGGATTTAATGATACTATTGCCTTTATTTCATAAGCATTAAAAGTTTTAAAATTTAGGGGCGTTACATCCCAGGCGCTGCTGTACCGGTCGGCAGAGTCTAGTGAATGCGCTGGTCCTCGCATTTTGTCCTCCACTGTTTTCACCTGGAGGGTCTTCCGGTCTGAGCCTGGACCGCGCGGGGCGGGGTTCTGACTGGGATCGGCGAAGCTCTGGTGCGACGGTTCCTGAAGTTCCGAGCGAAGGAGTGGTCTTTGACGTACCAGGTGTAACACCCCAGATTTTCAAGACATTTAAAACTTATAATAAAGGTAGAATCTTATTAAATCCCAAGATATAAATACAAGCGTTCGGGGTGCTATGCCACACCTAGGCTAGAGAACCCAAGTGCACAGGCTAACTAACTAATATCCTCAAAGCGTAAATACGTGAACGTGGCACGCAGACCAAAAGGGACACTATCTACTTCTAAGTTCTAGCGGACTCCAGTGACTTAATCTTCTGTGCCTGAAAGCCAAATATATCTGTTCAGCGAGAGATGCTGGTAACCCACTCCAACGTGTTGAAATACAATACATATAGAGATATATATAAATATACGAAAACCATTTTGAACATGAAGATATATCCTACGAACTCTAGCTTTAACACCGGGAATGACTCGACAGATAAGGCCAGACACAAGCAACAGTTATAACGAGCATATGCAGTTCACAACAGATAAGGCAAATAAGGCAAAGCATAAACAATGATCATAACCCAACATGAACAATCCCCAATATAAATCCCATAGTCACATCCCCCAAGACACTCGTAATCACAACTCGTCCATGTCACACACATAACACACTTTGTTGGCGCCACAGGACCAATCGCATGCCCATACATGAGGGTCAGCGCATATAGCTCTGACACGGCCCCGCAGCACCCTGCCCCGTATCGCAACACGGAGGGGTCGATCACAACCGACCGATGAACCTCAGCTCACCATAATGTTTGATCGCAACCAAACAGTGGACCGCAGCCCAAGAGAATGTCATCTGACCGCAGCCAGGAAAAAGGACGAACCGCAGCTCGTATAGAAACGTTTGATCGCAACCAAACGGTGGACCGCAGCCCAAGAGTATCAATCTGACCGCAGCCAGCTTCTGAACCGCAGCTCAGGATAACCAATCCGATCGCAACCGAATTGGGGTAACACACACACATAACACATAACAAGCACATGCAACCCACATTACACATTGGGAAGGGGGAGGAAGCGTATAACAAAACCTATGCGTGATCCATCACATACTAAGAATAGTCCTAAGGGGTTCATACTTCTTCCACCTAGGTCAACGGGATACCAATTCAACTAGCATGCAATATAATAGACTCGTAAACCTATGAACGACATCCGAAATATCAAACTAGACATAGGCACGATAAACGGAGTCCGTTGGGACACCACGGGGAACGGGGGAACATCAAACGGGGAAGCCGGGATCCCAAGGTGGGATAATTTCCAGCGGGTAGCCGGTGGGTGGGGGGCCACCCGCCGGCTGCCCGCCGGATAATACTGTTCCGGGCAGCGGGTCGCCGGCGGGCAGCTGCCCGCCCGCCGGCCACCCGCTGCCGGGCGGTGTTTCTCGGCCGTGGGTAGGTGGCGGGTCCCTACCCCCACCGACTCTTTTTCATCACTTTACGCCCCGGGAACCGTTGTGGAACCCGAAACCATGCTGAGACACTTTATAACGCAATTAACGACAACACGTAGACAATTAACGAATCAAATACAAGAAACGGACGGCACATAACCTATCATGCTTTTCTAAATATAATCAACACCCAAACATGCGATTTCCCCACCCGATAATCCAAGAATAAGATCATACGATACAACCTAGGGTTCTAATCACTTTTATATCAACAAGTATATGGTTCGTCTTCTAATTGCAAGATTCGGTAAGAATAACACATAAACATCAAGAGCATCACACAATTATCAAGAACAACACATAATCATCAAGAACTCTATATAATCATCAAGAATTCCATAATCATCAAGAATCTCCCAATATCAAGATCATCAAGATCCCTCATGGGATCATCACATCAAACATCAATAATAATCATCATATCTCGCCAATACACAATAATATGGGGGAAACCCTAAGGGGGAATCATAGCTATGAAAATAGGTTTTGTTGAGACATGGGTTACCTCTTAGCCTTAATTAATTCCTTGGCTATGAAGGATCTTTCTTTAAGCTTTCTTGATTCCTCCTAGGGGAATTCTTGGAACTCTTTGGGTGGTGAGAGATTAATGTGGTGGGGGGTTCTAGGTGCCTCTTAAGTCCCCTATTTATATATTTAGGAGTCCTGGTTAGGAACTAATATTATAGGCTTGCTAATTCTATTCCTTTTGGAACTAAGGATTGGGTTTAGGGATAATGGTCCATGGTCCATAGTGGACCATATTAATTAATTAAAGGGAATCCTAATCGTAGTCTGAATAGTAAAAGGCCTACTTCCTTTATTTCTAATAGATAACTAGGTCTAGGATTCCTAATTAGAATCTGAACAGTAAAGGGTTTACTTTCTTTATTCCTAATAGGCTTAGGACTCTAATTTAGGCAAGGGTCCACGGTTCATGGTGGACCTTTATTAATTAATTAAAGGAAACCTAACCGAATTAAATCATATTTAATTATTATTAACGGGATTAATTTAATAATTAATCCGGGATTGAAGGCCGTAACACGGGGTGTTACACTCTCCCCCCTTACGAGAAGCTTCGTCCCCGAAGCTTGGAAATCATTGCAGGGTTAACGAGTCAAGAGAAGAACCGTAGTCCTATAGAGAAGGTATTCCACGGGGAAATTGTATACTTGCACGCCTATGTGTGTTGGGTTTTTGGGAGCGATTAGGTTTTACAGGGCTAAGAGAGTGGTTTTCAAACTTGAGGACACGGTGAATTCAGGAATTAGGATCAAGTTTTCGAGGTTGCAACTTAGGTTGTGAGGTTGCCACTTGTATGGAATCGTTAAAACATGGGATTGAGAATGGGGTCTGAAGGGTAGAAAGGGTTTTGAAATAAGGAAGGGGCCGATTTTCCGAGGGGGGAAAAGGAATTCGGCTAGGATGGGTTAAGGTTTCTCGATCCCAAGTGAATAATCTGGTTAGATGCTTTGATCACGATGCGCCGACGAGCAGATGATCCTCCTTCCTTGGTGTTGGTGCTTGCTTGACTTTAAGATCCTTGTTAGACCTTGCTTCCCAGGCTAAGGTTTCATCCTTCTCTTCTTTCTTGAGGGAATTTCCCGTGGTGATTCAACACTTACTTCTTTAATGCGCCCAAGGTCTTGACCGAGTTGGATCAACCAAGCCAATCTCTTAGGGCGCATTTCCCAAATTCTTCCCAAAGTCTCTTGGGAGTCGATGGATTTTGGGTTGAATTTCTCTTCTTATTGAATTTCATCTCCTCTTTAGTGGATGAAATTCTTAGTAAGACTTCATGTCTTACCTGAGGTTCGGCATTGTTGTGCCCTGTTTGTGTTATTTTTAATGATGAAGGTGTCCTTGCGTGCCCTTTTTTTCTTTTAAAGCGCAGTCGGTTACCAAATCTCGTTGTGGGATGACTCGGCGACTTTACGAGTCACCTCATCTCCTTGTAGGTCCTTAATGACCCTTGAAGTCTTGGCGCGAATGTGTTCTTCACCCTTTTGCTTAGCACCATGGGCTACGTAGTTCTTGATTCCATACAACTTGTAAGGAGTCCTCTGATCTGCTCGAACGATGTCCATGGTTTGGAGGAGTCCCGGTCCCTCCTTAGCATTTTGACTTTTAAGGTTTTCATGGGTTCTTAGTACGAGTTCCCAACTCGCCTCCTTGGTTTGCGCAATCCTTTACGCCAAACATCCCTAGTCGGTTGTATCGTAGGATCCGATTTCAATTACTCGTGCAATGTAATTGATTGTGATTTCCCGATGGTGTCTCGTGCGTCAAGGTCTTTTACGTAGGACACTATGTTTAGGTGGTCCATGGTTCCTTACCCAAGACTCACATTCCTCAATCGAGGCACACAAGTGCGCCACAAATCAATAAAATGAGGGGTTAAGAAATCAGCACATTGTACTAGTGGGCGCGAGGTGGGCGGTCGTCCGCCTGCCAAGCTCCTGCCAAGGACCCGCCAAGGTCCCGTCAAGGACCCGTTGGGGACCCGCGGGAAAGTGACTAGGAATAGTCAATTCCTTCGGGAAAGACCCCAAAAATGCACAGATTCATGTCCTGACAAGTCCCATGCCCTTGTGCACAATAAAAGGGACTTGGATACATAGGATGACCCATCGTACAATGTTCATTGATCCTTAAGCACGAGTTCTAGAGGTAGATATACATACATATATATATCTATGTTTTCTTGGTCTGGGTTTAAAGGGGTGTAAGGAGTGCAAGGGCTAGGTTTCAAAGTCGAGGGGCGGATAGGGTCGATGTCTCAAGGTCGTAATACAGGAAGGAAGGTTGCCACCTTGTACGGGTTCGTCTGTAATGAGGGATCAAGAGCGAGGTTTGGAGTGATAGGACGGATTCTTTAATGAAATGGTACTTGATTGGCAAGGGGAGGGAAAGGGGCTAAGGACTCTTGGCTTTGAGTGATTATGCCTGTTTGGGGCTTGGTTGTGGCGTGCAGTCGAACTGGTGATCCCCTTTCCTTGGCTTTGTTTGATTCTAAGATTTTCGTTTGATCTTCTCTTCCCGTGTCGAAGTCCCCTTCGTTTCTATGGCTTCCAGGGGAATTCTCGTGATGGTTTCCGTGCACGTTCCCCTCGGATGTCCAGAAGTCTGGACCCAGTCGGTTTAGTGGGTAAAACCCCTAGGTCTTGACTCCTAATCCTTGCCGAGGGTTCTTAAGGGTAAGGGGGGTTTCGGGTTAGTCTTTCTTGTTCTATTGGGTTTCATCCCTTCCTTGGTGGATGAAATTCTTAGCAAGGATTTATGTCCTCCTCGAGGTTCGGCCTGTTGCGCCTATTTGACGATGTTTTCTGTAGCGAGGGCCCCTGACACATTGAACTTATTTGTTTGCCCGCTCTTGTCAACGCATGGCGTTCTTCGGTGGCGTACGTACAGGCTATGGTTTCTCGTGAAGCCTTCACGGTTTTCGTGCAAGGGTGGGGTGATACGTATTCGTAACCTCTACCTACTTCGCCGATTCCTATCTAACAACTTATTTTAATATTGAATCAATGAATGTCGGTTCTTCACGCCCCTGGGCAGGGTAAGGGCCTTATGCTGCTCTACGTTTTTAACAGGGTTTCCAAACGGAGTGGGGATATGAACTTAGAGTAAGAGCAATAACAATTTAGGGTTTCCGAGGGTTTGGGTTAAGCGCAACAAAGGGTGAGCAAGGTCATGACGGTTGCGAATTTTCTCTTAAGGTAATTAAGGATTCGGGGTGGGAGTTTTCAACAAATAGGGGTATCAAGATGCTGGGGTTTCAGGGCGGATGATATTTTAAATTGGGGTGGTGGGGTCGCAAGGTGTCGCGATGTACTTACCTTGCACCCAAGGATTCGACTAATGGTGTCGTTCCTTTGCTACTTTAATAGGTGTCCTAGTTCTCCTTCCTGTTTGTTGTAGCCGCAACCCGGGTTCGCCAAGATAAGGCAACTTGTCGGAAGGTGCATGTCATTTGTCTGACTCGGGGGTTATCGTGGTTACCCTGAGTTGGTGCGTATTGTAGTCCGTCCCTTTTAGCAGTCCTGACTGTAACGTCTCTTCTTAGTAGTCATCCAAATCTTCCTTTTCTTTGGTCAGGGTCCTTGTCAAGTCTTTTGACGGGAGTTAGGACGAGGCGATTTATCGGGTAAGTGTACGTTACCCAGTTGTGGAAGTAAACTTATCTATTCGCACCCTTACCTGGTGTGGTAAGCGTAGGGGGGGGTTCTTTTAAGTTAGAGAGGGATGAAGTGAGGGGAGGTTATGTGTAGGTACAATCTCACTGCGCGTCCTAAGATTCCTGGATCCTATGTTCCTAAGTACCTAGAGTTCAAGCCTAGTGTCTTAAAGTCCGGTTATAAGAGTCTTATCCTAGGGTCAAACTTAAGCTCTGATACCAACTGTAACACCCCAGATTTTCAAGACATTTAAAACTTATAATAAAGGTAGAATCTTATTAAATCCCAAGATATACATACAAGCGTTCGGGGTGCTATGCCACACCTGGGCTAGAGAACCCAAGTGCACAGGCTAACTAACTAATATCCTCAAAGCGTAAATACGTAAACGTGGCACGCAGGCCAAAAGGGACACTATCTACTTCTAAGTTCTAGCGCACTCCAGTGACTTAATCTTCTGTGCCTGAAAGCCAAATATATCTGTTCAGCGAGAGATGCTGGTAACCCACTCCAATGCGTTGAAATACAATACATATAGAGATATATATAGATATACGAAAACCATTTTGAGCATGAAGATATATCCTACGAACTCTAGCTTTAAAACCGGGAATGACTCGACAGATAAGGCCAGACACAAGCAACAGTTATAACGAGCATATGCAGTTCACAACAGATAAGGCAGATAAGGCAAAGCATAAACAATGATCATAACCCAACATGAACAATCCCCAATATAAATCCCATAGTCACATCCCCCAAGACACTCGTAATCACAACTCGTCCATGTCACACACATAACACACTTTGTTGGCGCCACAGGACCAATCGCATGCCCATACATGAGGGTCAGCGCATATAGCTCTGACACGGCCCAGCAGCACCCTGCCCCGTATCGCAACACGGAGGGGTCGATCGCAACCGACCGATGAACCGCAGCTCATCATAGTGTTTGATCGCAACCAAACAGTGGACCGTAGCCCAAGAGAATGTCATCTGACCGCAGCCAGGAAAAAGGACGAACCGCAGCTCGTATAGAAACGTTTGATCGCAACCAAACGGTGGACCGCAGCCCAAGAGTATCAATCTGACCGCAGCCAGCTTCTGAACCGCAGCTCAGGATAACCAATCCGATCGCAACTGAATTGGGGTAACACACACACATAACACATAGCAAGCACATGCAACCCACATTACACATTGGGAAGGGGGAGGAAGCGTATAACAAAACCTATGCGTGATCCATCACATACTAAGAATAGTCCTAAGGGGTTCATACTTCTTCCACCTAGGTCAACGGGATACCAATTCAACTAGCATGCAATATAATAGACTCGTAAACCTATGAACGGCACCCGAAATATCAAACTAGACATAGGCACGATAAACGGAGTCCGTTGGGACACCACGGGGAACGGGGGAACATCAAACGGGGAAGCCGGGATCCCAAGGTGGGATAATTTCCAGCGGGTAGCCGGTGGGTGGGGGGCCACCCGCCGGCTGCCCGCCGGATAATACTGTTCCGGGCAGCGGGTCGCCGGCGGGCAGCTGCCCGCCCGCCAGCCACCCGCTGCCGGGCGGTGTTTCTCGGCCGTGGGTAGGTGGCGGGTCCCCTACCCCCCACTAACTCTTTTTCATCACTTTACGCCCCGGGAACCGTTGTGGAACCCGAAACCATGCTGAGACACTTTACAACGCATTTAACGACAACACGTAGACAATTAACGAATCAAATACAAGAAACGGACGGCACATAACCTATCATGCTTTTCTAAATATAATCAACACCCAAACATGCGATTTCCCCACCCGATAATCCAAGAATAAGATCATACGATACAACCTAGGGTTCTAATCACTTTTATATCAACAAGTATATGGTTCGTCTTCTAATTGCAAGATTCGGTAAGAATAACACATAAACATCAAGAGCATCACACAATTATCAAGAACAACACATAATCATCAAGAACTCTATATAATCATCAAGAATTCCATAATCATCAAGAATCTCCCAATATCAAGATCATCAAGATCCCTCATGGGATCATCACATCAAACATCAATAATAATCATCATATCTCGCCAATACACAATAATATGGGGGAAACCCTAAGGGGGAATCATAGCTATGAAAATAGGTTTTGTTGAGACATGGGTTACCTCTTAGCCTTAATTAATTCCTTGGCTATGAAGGATCTTTCTTTAAGCTTTCTTGATTCCTCCTAGGGGAATTCTTGGAACTCTTTGGGTGGTGAGAGATTAATGTGGTGGGGGGTTCTAGGTGCCTCTTAAGTCCCCTATTTATATATTTAGGAGTCCTGGTTAGGAACTAATATTATAGGCTTGCTAATTCTATTCCTTTTGGAACTAAGGATTGGGTTTAGGGATAATGGTCCATGGTCCATAGTGGACCATATTAATTAATTAAAGGGAATCCTAATCGTAGTCTGAATAGTAAAAGGCCTACTTCCTTTATTTCTAATAGATAACTAGGTCTAGGATTCCTAATTAGAATCTGAATAGTAAAGGGTTTACTTTCTTTATTCCTAATAGGCTTAGGACTCTAATTTAGGCAAGGGTCCACGGTTCATGGTGGACCTTTATTAATTAATTAAATGAAACCTAACCGAATTAAATCATATTTAATTATTATTAACGGGATTAATTTAATAATTAATCCGGGATTGAAGGCCGTAACACGGGGTGTTACACCAGGCCTCGGCGCCTGCGGATACGGTTGGTAAGCGGGCGAGACCGGATGGTACGGGTACTGCGGGGCGTAGAACCGTGCAGTGGCGGGCTCTGCCAAAATTGGTAGGCGGTATCATACATTCTCGGTGGGTACACCAAGTATTGGAAAGGTATCTGCCCCGCCGCAGCGGGGTAGGCCTGCCCTTGTTGGACGAAATTTACAGGGTCGGGGGTCGGGCCTCTCCCTGGGGAGCTATTGAGGTCCAGTTGTGAACAGAGGTGTGAGCGAAAATCTGAGGAGCTCGATTCGGCTTCCGCGTCAATGCGGGGGTTCACGAACGGATACATAGCGTTTGGGATCAGTATTTGTCGTGCTAAGCGGCTTCTTGTACCGGTCCCCACGGACGGTGCCAAAATGATAACGTATATACGTGTGCCTCTATGGTCCCGTACGTGCGTCTAGGGCTTGAGCTCGGGGTCAGTCAATAGTGGGTCGAACAGCTCCCAGTCAAGCTAAGAGTCAAAAGTCCCCCTCATTGCCATAAACGCGGGTATTTATTGAGGGTGAGGGGCGAGATCCAGGGTCTCAGCATGTTGGCCGCGTGGTCGTCATGCACCCGCGAACACTATGCCCTAGGAACGTCACCACGTGGCGTGAGCCTTCTGCCATTACTTCCTAGGGTTCCACCCCGATCGAGGCAGTCAGGTAGTTCTCATGCCCTCAATCGGACAAAACCGGTCGGTATTTAACGGAGGCTACGCGTCCTACTGGTCCCGATCGACAGGGCGTACGTATGGTGGGTATTATCTTACCAAGTACAAAATGGGTCAACTATAAATACAAAATCTGAATGTTATTTTTGGACAAGAACCTACAATGCAAGGTAAACCCTGGTCCATGATATAATTTGCCATATTCATCAATTAAACATCTTAGCCTATTATTTTAGTTAATTTAATACCCGCATAGGCAGCTCAATTGGTCATGAAGGTGAAACTTTAGAAGAATGATGACCAGGGATCGAGTCTCACTAGTGGTAGTGTGGGAGCAACCTCTCAAAGTGAGCGGGGTTCCTTAAATGAAGGTCTAGCCTTCGTGGTTCATGTTTAGTTGAGTTACCATGATTTACATTTTCCCGGATATTATAAATGTTGGTTTTTGGGCCCAGGGAAAGGGAAATGACTATAATCTTAGTATCTTTCTTTCTGAGTTTTTTGCACTTTTGGTCCCATGACTATGGTGTCACTAACAACTTTGATCCACGACTTTTAAAACTTGTAGAATTGGTCCACGACTATGACTTTCTTAGCAAATTTGGTCCTTCCAGTACATTTTCTGTTCATTTTTTGCCGAAAATTTTTACTCCCAATTTTAACATGAGTAATATATATTGTCTTTTCCATCTCACAAACTAAATAATTAATTAATTAATTGAACACAGCTAGTGGTACGGTGAACTTGAAAGTAGAATTGGAATTTTTAATTATTTATAATCACTGTACCACTGGTTGTGTTTATTTATTTATTTATGCCATTAGTTTTTGAGATGGAAAAGATAATATTACCCATGTTAAAATGGGGAGTAAAATTTTTCGGTAAAAATTGAACGAAAAATGCACCGGAAGGACCAAATTTGCTAAGAAAGTCATAGTCGTGGACTAATTCTACAAGTTTTAAAAATCGTGGATCAAAGTTGTTAGTGGCACCATATATAGCCGTGGGAACAAAAGTGCAAAAAACTCTTTCTTTCGAGCAATTTAACTTGGCTCTCCCCCTTTTTACATTCTCCAAGGGCCCTTTTATAGGAGGTCACCCTTGTTAATTCAAATGTATACATTCAAGTACCATAATGTGGCTTTTTACTCTTAGAAGCCGTTGGGTTGCCGTTACGGGGTCTCCCAACGGCCTGTTTGACCGAGCTTTAAAGGGCTTCATAAATGCCAATGGCTATCTTGCTGAGCCGACCTCTGCTTGTGCCGACCCTCCGATCACGTCGACCTCCTGGACTCGTCTATGTCTACTCCTGGGCTTCTCTTCCTCTTCGTTAGGGCCGATCTTTTGTACGCCCAATCTCCACCCTTCCTATCTTCTTTCCTCTTTGGGCCCTAGGCCCATTGGGTCCGTACCTTATCAATAAATTTATTAAAATTTTAGATATATCAAACATGAATATGTGTTTATTTTAACAATACTGTACTATAAGTTTATTAAAATGGCATTAATTCTCCATTTATTAGTTAAGAATATTATTTATATTTTGTTCTATAGATAAAATCAATGTTTAAAAATATATCGTTTTTTTTTTTTAATGCCACTTAAAAATATATCATTAAAAATATATTGTTCATATCTTTTAAATGACACTCATATTAATATATTTTATCAATTTAGTTTCTCAATTGTTTGCCAAGCACCTTGTGCTCAGATGGCACCTGAGTTGGACTTCCATATGAGAAGTTGTGAGTTTGAGCTTTAGTGGAGGCGTTATTGACTCTTTGTGTTTCAGTAGGTTGAGAAAGAAAAGTCTCTTAATTGTTTCTTGTGTTTTTATCATCGTTGAAATATACACCCATAATTTTACTTAGAGCCTCCCCATTTGTGATTTTTGGGAGGTTTTTGCAGCTTTTTTGCCAATGTGGAAGAGAGAGAAGAGTGGAGAGAGAAGGTTGGGGTTGCACTGCAAGAACCAAGTTTTTTTTAGGTCCCACATGAGAGCAAAATGACAGAAGAGAGCTGCAGCTGGGCGCGTTTGGTGCACATTCAGCGCACAGCCGGGCGCGTGAACTGCTTTGCTTTTCCTTTTTTTTTAAAAAAAAAAAATTCTTTTAGCTTTAGATTTTGCTTTTCCCCTTTTTTTCTTGTGCACTATGATGGGGTGTGAACACCGTGGGCTCGGGGCCCAGGAAGAAAAGAGATCAAGCCCAAGAAGAAGAAGAGAAGCCCAAGAGGAAAATGGAGTAAGCCCAAAAGAGATACGAGCCAAACCGAGGAGTCGGCTCGACCCGGGAGTCGGCGCGAGTGTGAGATCGTCACGGGTAGAAGGTCGGCCTAAAACAAGCCGTTAGCCCCTATTAAACTCATAATTATCTACCCTTAAAGTCCTATTTACTACCCCACCATTCCTAACCTCCCACTTATTACCCAATTATTATTATTTTCCATAACCTCCTAAAGTAAATACCACCCATAAATCCTCTACTAAATGCCCCAACGGACACTTTTGGAGGAGCTAGCTATAAGAAGGAGGGGAATACAAGAAGAAGGGGGGATCCATTCATTCATACACACTTGGGAGGACTCTCCCAAGCACTCTTCCTACACACAAGAATGCCACATATCACTCTCCCACAACTACTCTCCCAAGAAGGCCTCATTCCACAATATACAAGGAAGACTCCACCACTCTTTCATGCATGAAGAAGACTCCATATGAAGAGACTACACCACCATTCCATCAAGAAGCGTACTCCATCTCTCGGTATCAAAGATAGCTTTATTCTTACATAATATTATATATACAAAATAGCCATACAACATGTACAAAGACACCTACAAAATACATAGTGGAGTCAGGCTCGGCACCGCCCAAAAAGACCCGTGGTTTTCCTTTCGGCTTCCACGTACAAAAATCATTGAGTTATATTTGTTCTACTTATTTTTCTATAAGCAGCATGTGAAAGGTGAATCCACCAACCAAGGTTGTGTTGGACCTCCCTGGGCCCAAAAACCTAAAAACCAACAGCAAGCAACTGACTAGGGGGTAGATGGCAGTCGGATAGCAGGCTTCTTGGGAAGGTATTAACACCAACAGCGAGGTTTCGGGGACGGGAATATGGATGATCCAAAAAAAAACAAAAAAAAAGGTGGCAGTCGATAAAACAGAAGACAGATCAAGACACGACACAGAAGTGTGTATGGCAATCAAAAGGGAAAAGTAATATCCTCCAACAATGGTCATATTTTTACACATGGCCTATATGAGAGAAAAATCTACCGTATGTGCCAACCAAATATGAGAGCACAGAGTACTAAGCTGGGAGCACATTATAAAATTAAATATCAGAATTGGAAGGAAAAGCTGCATGTGTACCGCTTGTGTCTCCAAGGTGTTCGCCGAGCGATGCGAGTTCTTCACATAATAGATGAAGAAAATCGAATCTGCCGACCGCCGACCACGGACAGCCTTGCCACAGCCGACTCATTCTTCTCCAAGTGCAGGGGTCGTCCGTCGAGTCCGCCGAGTCATACAGACGCGGTTGTTTCCTCATCAACCATGGGAATGAAGCGTCTTGGTCCGATTGTTCCTGTGAATAGGACACGCAAAGAGGGCAATGTCGCATTACATATATGTGAGATACAAAAGCGAAACTACTTCAATCTCCAGCTCGAAAGTTGGATGTTCAATCAGGAATGGCTTCCCTAGGCTGGACTGACTCTTCACTAGGCAAATTTGAAGCAAATTCGCAAACAGAGGCAAGAAAATGCACAGAGTTCATGGGGAATTGAATTCACACCATAGGGAAGGCGCAAATGCTCAGTAGCAATAGCAGATAAATGGTTTGGAAGCCTCAATGGAAGAATCATTCACCACTTGCCAATATGGTCGAGAGAATCAAGTAGGCGAGAAGTCGGAAGAGGCGCCACCACTCCATTGATTGCACTGGGAAAACTTCGAGTCGCCAGAGACTCGCCGCCGGCGAGTCAAATATCGGAAACTCCTACATCGCTAATTTACGATCCAAGCAGCCTGCCTTGAGAATTAGATACCTGGTTAGTCACCATTCCCTTCTCTCGCCACCTGTCAACTGCCTGCTCGGCGATAGGAGACGGACTCCGTAGTCAAGGACTCGCCATCCTACGGCATGTCGCGGAGTCGGGATCAATGAAGTCGGCCACGATTACATTTAAAATCAACAAGGAATCCATTGGCTAAGTACGTTCAGTGGTAAAGCAGGAGGCAGTCGGCTAATCATTTTTGTTTCCAGCAAAGCTCAGTCAGCGATCCCAACAAAGCAGCTTTCGGACAAAGTAACAACCGCTAATTGGCCTAGAAGATCCGGAAACAATGGACTCGACAACGTACTCACAATTCGATCAACTTTACCGGTGGCTCCCACAAGAAGATTAAATCAGATAAGAAAGTCAGAAGATGAAATATATGCAGAAGAAAAATGTCATAATGTTGGTGAACCACATGAGATCGCTACGTGGCAAAACTGAGGAGATTTATAAATCTTACATCACATAAAGCCGACCGCCTGCCTTGCTTGAAATATTTGGCTATCCAGAAGACTAACGAAAATGCTGCTATCGTTGTTATCCTCCAAGATTCTTCCAGCGGCCGTTGATCAAAATTGGGTGAAATTTTCTATTTCCTAGAGGTGCTCTTTTGGGAAGAAGAAAAGTGAAATGGCGATGATCCCGACTATTCGGACCGATAGAGAAGATCGCGTCAATAGCCATGACTACAATGGCGAAAGTTCGCCGATACCTGCCGAGTCTATTGGGTCCACGTAAGTCTGTGCACTGCATGATTTGGTGAGTTCAATCTCGCATCGATACCCTCTTTTTCGACTGCATGTTTCTCAATCGGCTAAAGCCTCACCAGTATGTCAAGGTCGGGCGCGCAGTTAGCAGGAAAGTTGGCGAGAGGGTGGTCGGATATTTCTAGAGGCATTGATGAAGAAGGAGCATGCCAACCCATGTGGATTGTTACCAGCATGCTACACTTCCGCCGCACACGACCAGACCGCAAGCTAAGGTCACCACTGAGCTAAAACCTGCCAAAACCCACCGAGTGCACATTGATCGATTAGATCGTGTCTTGGAATGACTCAGAGAGCAGTCGGCTGAGCCAGGCAGTCAGCCATTCATGGCGCAAAGGATAGGCACAAAGCACGTGTCCTCGTTCTCAGAAATCCATCCAGAGCAAAGGCTAATGGGTGGTGAATAGCGAGGCTTTGGTGCTGAAGAAGGGAGTTCAGAGGACGCAAGACACAATGAAGCAAACAGTTTCTGTCGGCTGGTTCCTTATTGGTAGTCGGCACCCAATAGTCGCGAACACAGAACCATGCAGGCATCCTTTGTGTCGTGGAAATCCTTGTTTTCCAGAAGATTCACTGAGGGCGGAATCGCGCCGGAGCGACCAATTATAATTCTGTTTCACTCGAATTACGATAAAAGGAGCAGAGCGCAAGTGGAGTCCTCGGTAGCCATAGATGTGTCGACTCCGAAGTAAGAGGCTGAGAATCGCCGCGACGCCTGGAGATCGAGGATCCCTGGAGAAAATCAACGATATGAGCGGCTTGATCGCGCCGGCTCGGGCAATTCCGATTTGATCCTCAGGTTTTTTCTTCGCGAGGAGCCTGATTTCTATTGCGGTTCACTCCTATTCGTCGATTAACGACAACCGAAGATGACACATCAGCAACTGAATCCATTCGTCGTAGTTATTCGCCGCGCAAGCCAATAGTAACCACCGACTCTGAGAGGAAATCGGTAGAAAAAGAGCCAGCAATGGTGGACCCAGTACAGAAATCTGGCTTGGTAGAAATCTGGTTGGTGAAGGCCATGGATGTACGCAGCAATGGCGGCAATAAAGAAAGGTGTCATCCCAATACATATCGCTCTTCACAAGATCCCAAAACTACATTTACCCAAGGAAGGTGCGTGGCTGTGCTCGGTGAAGGGTGTGCAATTTTCTTTTCCGTTACAGAACATATTTGCATACGGGAAAATTACACATAAAAATATGGAGTTCAGTACGTGACAGTACATCCTTTCCTATTTCAAAATGACGTTACAATGGGAAATATGAGCTTACCATAAATGTGCGAGCCTTCTACTGAGAATGGGAAAATTCAAAATTCAATGAAAGGGCATATACGACAGTTTAAGACGGCCCGCCCAGATTCAAGACCGACTCTACACGAGTCTGATCGAGTTGGTCCGCCCATTCGCGCTGGGCCGGCCGCTCCATGTCGAACATTGAATTGTCCGCCCAATCAGCTTCAAGGCCGACTCCTATAGTCTGACCGAGCAGGTCCTCCCATTCGCGCTAGGCCGACCACTCCGTGTCGGACATTGGATTGTCCGCCCAATCAGCTTCAAGGCCGACTCCTAGAGTTTGACCGAGTAGGTAGGCCCATTCGCGCTGGGCCAACCACTCCGTGTCGGACATTGGATTGTCCGCCCAATCAGCTTCAAGGCCGACTCCTAGAGTTTGACCGAGTAGGTCCGCCCATTCGCGCTGGGCCGACCACTCCGTGTCGGACATTGGATTGTCCGCCCAAACCTTGGAAAAATCACTAACACGCAAGAAGTACCAACTGTCTCTCCAAAGCCAGTGAAGATAATAAAAATAAGGAGTACATGTGTGGCATGCGATATGTGGGCACAACTCGGCATTAAAATTTAGTTTGGTGGCAAGTATGGAAAGAAGAGTACACGGATGAAAGAAAAAGTAAAGCTACAACAAGTTAGTAAAAGAACCAAGAGTCCAGGAAGTTTACTAGGAAAACAAGAATCATAGCCAGGACTCGCCTCGAGCAGGGACTCGGTGAGAGAAAAAGGAAAGAAACAAGGGCTAGGACCCTTAGAAAAAGCCAAAAGAGTCACCTCGAACAGGGACTCGGCCAAAATAGAGAGAGAAACTAGGGTTCCGACCCCAAGATGTTTCTGAGATATAAAAAGCCTAAAGGGTCGCCTCGACTGAGGGACTCGGCGAGAAGAGAAGGAAACAAGGGCCCAGACCCTTAGACGTTTCCGAGAAAAAGCCTACAGGAGTGGCCTCGACTGAGGGACTCGGCAAGAAAAGAGAGAAACGACGGGGCATTGACCCTAAACTGTTTCTAAGATAGAAAAATCCTAAAGGGTTGCCTCGACTGAGGGACTCGGCGAGAGAAAAATAGGAAACAAGGGCACTGACCCTTAGACGTTTCCGAGAAAAAGCCTACAGGAGTCGCCTCGACTGAGGGACTCGGCGAGAAAGTAAAGAAACGACGGGGCACTGACCATAAACTGTTTCTGAGATAGAAAAAGCCTAAAGGGTTGCCTCGACTGAGGGACTCGGCGAGAGAAAGATAGGAAACAAGGGCCTAGACCCTTAGACGTTTCCGAGAAAAAGCCTACAGGAGTCGCCTCGACTGAGGGACTCGGCGAGAAAGTAAAGAAACGACGGGGCACTGACCCTAAACTGTTTCTGAGATAGAAAAAACCTAAAGGGTTGCCTCGACTGAGGGACTCGGCAAGAAAAGAGAAAAGAAACAAGGGTTCCGACCCTTAGACGTTTCTAGAGAAAAGAGAAAAGAAACAAGGATTCTGGCCCTTAGACGTTTCTAGAGAAAAGAGAAAAGAAACAAGGGTTCCGACCCTTAGACATTTCTAGAGAAAAGAGAAAAGAAACAAGGTGTAACACCCCGTGTTACGAGTCCTAAAACCAATTAATTAATTAATTAATAGCCCAAGAGAAAGAATAAATTATAATGATTAATTAGGGAAAAAGGCTCACCGTAGCCCATGGGCCCTCCTATATAAACCCAACCCCTAATCCCAATAGGATTAGACCCTAAATAAGATCCCTAGATCTATAAATAGGGAACTTAGGAAGCACCTAGAACTCCTCCCACAAGAATAACGCCCCACCACCCCAAAAGAGCTCCAAGAATCCCCTTAGGAGAAATCAAGAAAGCAAGGAAGCTTAAAGAAAGATCCTTCGTAGCCAAGGAATTTATTAAGGCTAAGAGGTAACCCATGTCTCAACAAAACCTATTTTTATAGTTATGATTTCCCCTTAGGGTTTCCCCTTATTATTGTGTTTTAATGATTGGTAGTGATTATTATTGATGTTGATGTGATGATCCCATGAGGGATCTTGATAATCTTGATATTGGGAGATTCTTGATAATTATGGTGTTCTTGATGACTATATGGGGATCTTGATAATTATATGGAATTCTTGATGATTATGTGATGTTCTTGATGGTTGGATGTTATTCTTGATGCTTATGTGTTATTCTTACCGAATCTTGTAATTATAAGGCAAATCGTATTCCTGTTGATGTAAAAGTGATTAGAACCCTAGGTTGTATCGTATGATTTATTGGGAGGGGAAATCGCATGTTTGGGTGTTGATTATGTTTAGAAAAGCATGATAGGTTATGTGCCGTTCATTTCTCGTATTTGATCCGTTAATTGTCTACGAGTTGTCGTTAATTGCGTTGAAAAGTGTCTAAGCATGGTTTCGGGTTCCACAACGGTTCCCGGGGCGAAAAGTGATGAAAAGAGTCAGTGGGGGGTAGGTGGGGGGTAGGGGACCCGCCACCTACCCATGGCCGTAAAACACCGCCCGGCAGCGGGTGGCCGGCGGGCGGGCAGCTGCCCGCTGGCGACCCGCTGCCCGGAACAGTAGAATCCGGCGGGTGGCCCCCACCCACCGGCTACCCGCAGGAAAATTGTCCCACCCGGGACCCCGGCTTCCCCGTTTGATGTTCCCCGTTCCCCGTGGTGTCCCAACGGACTCCGTTTATCGTGCCTATGTCTAGTTTGATGTTTCGGGTACCGTTCGTAGGTTTATGAGTCTATTATATTGCATGCTAGTTGAATTGGTATCCCGTTGATCTAGGTGGAAGAAGTATGAACCCCTTAGGACTATTCTTAGTAAGTGATGGATCACACATAGGTTTTGTTATACGTTTTTCTCCCCCTTCCTAATGTGTAATGTGGGTTGCATGTGCTTGCTATGTGTTATGTGTGTGCTACCCCAATTCGGTTGCGATCGGATTGGTTATCATGAGCTGCGGTTCAGAAGCTGGCCGCGGTCAGATTGATACTCTTGGGCTGCGGTCCACCGTTTGGTTGCGATCAAACATTTCTATACGAGCTGCGGTTCGTCCTTTTTCCTGGCTGCGGTCAGATGACATTCTCTTGGGCTGCGGTCCACTGTTTGGTTGCGATCAAACACTGTGATGAGCTGCGGTTCATCGGTCGGTTGCGATCGACCCCTCCGTGTTGCGATACGGGGCAGGGTGCTGCGGGGCCGTGTCAGAGCTATATGTGCTGACCCTCATGTATGGGCATGCGATTGGTCCTGTGGCGCCAACAAAGTGTGTTATGTGTTGTGACATGGACGAGTTGTGATTACGAGTGTCTTGGGGGATGTGACTATGGGATTTATATTGGGGATTGTTCATGTTGGGTTATGATCATTGTTTATGCTTTGCCTTATCTGCCTTATCTGTTGTGAACTGCATATGCTCGTTATAACTGTGCTTGTGTCTAGCCTTATCTGTCGAGTCATTCCCGGTTTTAAAGCTAGTGTTCGTAGGATATATCTTCATGCTCAAAATGGTTTTCGTATATCTATATATATCTCTATATGTATTGTATTTCAACGCGTTGGAGTGGGTTACCAGCATCTCTCGCTGAACAGATATATTTGGCTTTCAGGCACAGAAGATCAAGTCACTGGAGTGCGCTAGAACTTAGAAGTAGATAGTTTCCCTTTTGGCCTACGTCCCACGTTTACGTATTTACGCTTTGAGGATATTAGTTAGTTAGCCTGTGCACTTGGGTTCTCTAGCCAAGGTGTGGCATAGCACCCCGAACGCTTGTATTTATATCTTGGGATTTAATAAGATTCTACCTTTATTATAAGTTTTAAATGTCTTGAAAATCTGGGGTGTTACAGTTGGTATCAGAGCCTAAGTTTGACCCTAGGAAGAGACTCGTAAGACCGGACTTTAGGACATTAGGCTTGAACTCTAGGTACCTAGGAACATAGGACTCAGGAATCTTAGGACGCGCAGTGAGATTGAGAAACCTACACATCACCTCCCCTCACTTCACCCTCTCTAAATATTAAGAAACTCTTCTCCGCTTATTACATCAAGGTGAAAACACAAAATAATATCAACCTTTAACCACCAGGATGGCACCCAAGAAGAAACAGACAGGAACACCGAGACTCAGGAACTCCTGACTCAGAATCTACAACGCCTGGCCCAAATCGCCCAGGCACTAAGCACTGTCATTCCCCAACCCCTACCAACGAACGAGAGCTTGGAAATCCACCACCAAGTCTCGGCACACCAACTGCCCACCTTCTCGGGAGACGAAGACCCCACGACCCTCGAGGAATGGATTGAGACCTTCGACAGGGTATTCAGGGCAACCCAATGCCCCGAACACCGCCAAGTCGGGATAGCCTCCTTCTACTTCAGACACGAGGCCGACATCTGGTGGGCCCGTGAGGGGCCTACGTACGAACACGACCCCGGATTCGACTGGGAAGGCCTAAAAACACGGTTACGAGAACGGTTCTACCCCAACCACCTGAAAGCCGCCACACGCGAGGAATTCCTCCACCTAAGACAAGGGGCAGCCCCAGTCTCAGAATACTACCAACGGTTCTGCCAACTGGCTCGCCTCACCCCCGAGCTAGTATCCACCGAGGGGATCAAAGTCAGGAAATTCTTAGCAGGCCTTAACCCCAAACACCAGAGGGCCTTGGCCGCCCAAGAACCAAAGACCCTCGGAGAGGCCTATGCCAAGGCGTGTCAACTACAACAGGTAACGAACCCGCCCCAAGGGACACAACTGGGGTATAAAAGGAAGCCCGAAAGAAGTCGCCCAATTCCCACCAAAGAGCCTAAAAACCTCAAAACCACCCCACTGGGCCGGGCCATCACGCCGACTGCCCAGGGGAGGATCCTCACCCTAAGCAAGGCCAGGGTCGGAGATAGCAACATAGTCTCCGGAACTTTCCTAGTGCACACCACCCCAGCCACCATACTATTTGACTCGGGGGCTACCAACTCATTTATAGCAACCGAATTCGCCGCCCAGCTCAACCTTAACGCCAGCACCAAGGTCCGGCTCCAAGTCAAGGTGGCCTCAGGCGAGATCATAAAATGTGATCGCATGTACGAACATGTGATAATCACCATTCAAGGGGTGGAATTTCCCAGCAACCTAATCCAGTTCCAACTGGATGGGATGCAAGTAATCTTGGGCATGGACTCGCTAGGGAAATTCCAAGCGCAAATCTTGTGCGGAGAGCAGAATGTGGTCCTACGAGGACCAAACGGAAAGAGGGTGTCATACCGCAGTATCCGCCAGGATCCAGGGATCAAGCTTGTAAACATGATGAAAATTAAGAAGTATCTGGGCCAAGGAAACGAGGTCTTCTTATGCTCAGTCGAAGACCTCAACGCCAAAATACTCGAACCACGAGACATCCCAGTGGTAAACGAGTTCACCAACGTCTTTCCGGACAAAATCCCCGGGGCACCCCCGGCCAGAGAGGTCGAGTTCACCATAGACCTCACACCGGGCGCCGCCCCGATCTCTAAACCACCCTACAGACTAGCACCAAAGGAAATGAAAGAACTGAAAACACAACTCCAGGAACTACTAGATAAGGGTTATATCCGACCTAGCACCTCCCCATGGGGAGCACCGGTACTATTTGTTAAGAAAAAGGATGGGAGCATGCGCCTATGCATCGACTACAGGGAACTCAACCAAGTTACAATAAAGAATAGGTACCCCCTTCCCCGGATAGATGACTTATTCGACCAACTTAAGGGGGCAGGGGTATTCTCGAAGATCGACCTAAGATCCGGATATCATGAAATCCAAGTGGCCAAACCGGACATCCAGAAAACGGCTTTCCGGACGCGTTACGGCCACTACCAGTTTACCGTAATGCCCTTCGGCCTCACTAACGCACCCGCCATATTCATGGACCTCATGAATCGAGTATTCCGACCTCACCTGGATGACTTCGTCATTGTATTCATTGACGACATCCTAGTCTACTCCCGAAATAAAGAAGAGCATGAGAAGCACCTTCGTATATCACTACAAACCCTCAGAGAAAACTAACTTTACGCTAAATTCTCCAAGTGCGAATTCTGGCAAGACAGCGTAGCCTTCTTGGGCCACGTAATAACCAAAGAAGGGATCAGGGTGGACCCCGCTAAGATTCGCGCCGTTAAAGAATGGACCACGCCAAGCTCACTCTCGGAGGTCCGAAGCTTCTTAGGCCTGGCCGGTTACTACAGGAGGTTTGTACCCGACTTCACCAAGATAGCCCAACCCCTCATTAAGCTCATGAAAAAGGAAACCCCCTTCCGATGGGACAACGACTGCATCTCAGCCTTCCAAGAATTAAAGGACAAGCTAACCACGGCGCCCGTGCTAGCCATCCCCGCCGGAACGGAAGAATTCGAGGTCTACAGCGATGCATCCAAGAAAGGGTTGGGATGCGTGCTGATGCAAAAAGGGAAAGTAATAGCATACGCATCCAGGCAACTCAAAACCCACGAAGAAAACTACCCCACCCATGACCTCGAACTAGCCGCTATCGTTTTCGCACTAAAAATCTGGAGGCACTACCTGTATGGGGTACAATGCAAAATCTACACCAACCATAAGAGATTAAAGTACATCTTCACCCAAAAGGACCTAAACATGAGACAACGAAGGTGGCTAGAACTCATAAAAGACTACGACCTAGACATCCAATACCACGAGGGAAAAGCCTACGTCGTTGCAGACGCCCTAAGCCGAAAGACGAACCATTCCCTCAACACCACGTGGGTCCTACCGGACCAACTGTACAGGGACTTCCAAAAACTACACTTGGAAATAATAGAGCAAGGACAAACCCGCCCCAATGCCTACCTACTCAACACGCAAGTTATACCCGCCCTCTTCGAGGAGATCAAAGCAGGGCAACATCAGGACCCGGAACTAGATAATATCCGCCACGACCTAACCCAAGGGAAGGAAGGCCCCTTCGAAGCACGCCCGGACGGTAGCCTCCGTTACAAAGGAAGGTGGTGTGTACCCTCAACGCACCCTCACTTGAAACAACGGATCTTGGAGGAAGGACACAACTCCCCGTACTCGGTCCACCCAGGGGGTGACAAGTTATACCAAGACGTAAGGAGAACGTTTTTTGTGGCCAAACATGAAGAAGGAAATCGCAGATTTCGTGGCCAGGTGCCTGAATTGCCAAAGAGTAAAGGCTGAACGATGCAAGCCCAAGGGGCTCGTACAACCCCTTGAAATACCACAAGGAAAATGGGATTCCATATCCATGGACTTCGTCGGAGGGTTACCCCCAACAAGAACCGGCAATGACAAAATCTGGGTCATAGTGGATCGGCTGACCAAAACGGCACGATTCATTGCCATGAAGGAAACTTGGACAATGACGCAACTAGCCCAAGCCTACATAAACCGAGTGGTGAAATACCACGGAGTCCCCCGAAACATTGTGTCCGATAGAGATTCCAGATTCCTCTCACAATTCTGGAAATCACTACAATCAGCGTTGGGAACGCACCTAACACTAAGCACAGCCTTTCACCCCACCACAGACGGCCAAACCGAGAGAACCATCCAAACCCTCGAGGACATGCTAAGAGCCTGCACACTAGACTTCCGAGGGACGTGGGAAGAACACCTAGACCTCATCGAGTTCTCATACAACAACAGCTACCACGCGAGCATTCGCATGGCACCCTACGAAGCACTGTATGGCCAGAAGTGTAGAACCCCATTATGTTAGGAAGATATGGTAAACTCGGTAACACTGGGCCCCCAATACCTACAAGACACCATAGCTAAGGTCAAACACATCCAGGAAAGGATGAAGGCCGCCCAAGACCGCCAGAAGTCTTACGCCGACCTAAAGAGGAAACAAGCCGAATTCAACCTCGGGGATAAGATCTGGCTAAGGATCTCGCCCACACGAGGAGTAATGAGGTTCGGAAGAAAAGGAAAACTCAGCCCCCGGTTCATCGGTCCTTACGAAATCGTGGAGAAAATCGGGGACTTGGCCTACCGCCTCGCCTTACCCATCGAACTAGAACGAGTACACAACGTGTTCCACGTATCTCAGCTAAAGAAATACATACACCACCCAAGCCACCTACTCCAACACGAGACCGTAGACCTCGACGAGTCACTAGTATACGAAGAGAAACCCGTAAGAATCCTGGACACCAAGACAAGAAATACCTGGAACCGAGTCATAGAAATGGTGAAGGTCCTCTGGACCAACCATGGGACCGAGGAAGCAACATGGGAACTTAAGGACACGATGAAGGAGCGGTATCCCGAGCTGTTCACTCCAGGTAAATAAGAGAAAACCTTTTTTTTCTTCACCAGGGGCCAAGCTTCGGGGACAAAGCTTCCTGTTAAGGGGGGGAGAGTGTAACACCCCGTGTTACGAGTCCTAAAACCAATTAATTAATTAATTAATAGCCCAAGAGAAAGAATAAATTATAATGATTAATTAGGGAAAAAGGCTCACCGTAGCCCATGGGCCCTCCTATATAAACCCAACCCCTAATCCCAATAGGATTAGACCCTAAATAAGATCCCTAGATCTATAAATAGGGAACTTAGGAAGCACCTAGAACTCCTCCCACAAGAATAACGCCCCACCACCCCAAAAGAGCTCCAAGAATCCCCTTAGGAGAAATCAAGAAAGCAAGGAAGCTTAAAGAAAGATCCTTCGTAACCAAGGAATTTATTAAGGCTAAGAGGTAACCCATGTCTCAACAAAACCTATTTTTATAGTTATGATTTCCCCTTAGGGTTTCCCCTTTTTATTGTGTTTTAATGATTGGTAGTGATTATTATTGATGTTGATGTGATGATCCCATGAGGGATCTTGATAATCTTGATATTGGGAGATTCTTGATAATTATGGTGTTCTTGATGACTATATGGGGATCTTGATAATTATATGGAATTCTTGATGATTATGTGATGTTCTTGATGGTTGGATGTTATTCTTGATTCTTATGTGTTATTCTTACCGAATCTTGTAATTATAAGGCAAATCGTATTCCTGTTGATGTAAAAGTGATTAGAACCCTAGGTTGTATCGTATGATTTATCGAGAGGGGAAATCGCATGTTTGGGTGTTGATTATGTTTAGAAAGGCATGACAGGTTATGTGCCGTTCGTTTCTCGTATTTGATCCGTTAATTGTCTACGAGTTGTCGTTAATTGCGTTGAAAAGTGTCTAAGCATGGTTTCGGGTTCCACAACGGTTCCCGGGGCGAAAAGTGATGAAAAGAGTCAGTGGGGGGTAGGTGGGGGTAGGGGACCCGCCACCTACCCATGGCCGTAAAACACCGCCCGGCAGCGGGTGGCCCCCACCCACCGGCTACCCGCTGAAAATTGTCCCACTCGGGACCCCGGCTTCCCCGTTTGATGTTCCCCGTTCCCCGTGGTGTCCCAACGGACTCCGTTTATCGTGCCTATGTCTAGTTTGATGTTTCGGGTACCGTTCGTAGGTTTATGAGTCTATTATATTGCATGCTAGTTGAATTGGTATCCCGTTGACCTAGGTGGAAGAAGTATGAACCCCTTAGGACTATTCTTAGTAAGTGATGGATCACACATAGGTTTTGTTATACGTTTTTCTCCCCCTTCCTAATGTGTAATGTGGGTTGCATGTGCTTGCTATGTGTTATGTGTGTGCTACCCCAATTCGGTTGCGATCGGATTGGTTATCCTGAGCTGCGGTTCAGAAGCTGGCTGCGGTCAGATTGATACTCTTGGGCTGCGGTCCACCGTTTGGTTGCGATCAAACGTTTCTATACGAGCTGCGGTTCGTCCTTTTTCCTGGCTGCGGTCAGATGACACTCTCTTGGGCTGCGGTCCACTGTTTGGTTGCGATCAAACACTGTGATGAGCTGCGGTTCATCGGTCGGTTGCGATCGACCCCTCCGTGTTGCGATACGGGGCAGGGTGCTGCAGGGCCGTGTCAGAGCTATATGTGCTGACCCTTATGTATGGGCATGCGATTGGTCCTGTGGCGCCAACAAAGTGTGTTATGTGTTGTGACATGGACGAGTTGTGATTACGAGTGTCTTGGGGGATGTGACTATGGGATTTATATTGGGGATTGTTCATGTTGGGTTATGATCATTGTTTATGCTTTGCCTTATCTGCCTTATCTGTTGTGAACTGCATATGCTCGTTATAACTGTGCTTGTGTCTAGCCTTATCTGTCGAGTCATTCCCGGTTTTAAAGCTAGTGTTCGTAGGATATATCTTCATGCTCAAAATGGTTTTCGTATATCTATATATATCTCTATATGTATTGTATTTCAACGCGTTGGAGTGGGTTACCAGCATCTCTCGCTGAACAGATATATTTGGCTTTCAGGCACAGAAGATCAAGTCACTGGAGTGCGCTAGAACTTAGAAGTAGATAGTTTCCCTTTTGGCCTGCGTCCCACGTTTACGTATTTACGCTTTGAGGATATTAGTTAGTTAGCATGTGCACTTGGGTTCTCTAGCCCAGGTGTGGCATAGCACCCCGAACGCTTGTATTTATATCTTGGGATTTAATAAGATTCTACCTTTATTATAAGTTTTAAATGTCTTGAAAATCTGGGGTGTTACACAAGGGTTCCGACCCTTAGACGTTTCTAGAGAAAAGAGAAAAGAAACAAGGGTTCCGACCCTTAGACGTTTCTAGAGAAAAGACAAAAGAAACAAGGGTCCCGGCCCTAGGCATTTCTTAGAGGGAAAAGAAGCTACCACCGAAGAGTCGCCTCGACTGAGGGATTCGGCGAATAAAGAAGGAATCGAGGGTCCGAACCCTTAGAAGGTTATTAGAGAAAGAAAAAGTTACAGCCGAGATTCACTTCGATGGCTAAAGAAAAAAGGGGCTCGAAGCCAGAGGGTCGAATCCACTGAAGTAGTCGGTCATATGGAAAACGAAGAGAAGTCATGAGGATGCAGTCGTTTGGAATCTTGAATAAAGAGTCAGCAAAAAACCGGGGCGGCTAATAAAGGGAATTTTGAGGCGACAAAGAAAAGTGAGGGACTAATTGATGGGGTGTGAACCCCGTGGGGTCGGGGCCCAGGAAGAAAAGAGATCAAGCCCAAGAAGAAGAAGAGAAGCCCAAGAGGAAAATGGAGTAAGCCCAAAAGAGATACGAGCCAAACCTAGGAGTCGGCTCGACCCGGGAGTCGGCGCGAGTGTGAGATCGTCACGGGTAGAAGGTCGGCCTAAAACAAGCCGTTAGCCCCTATTAAACTCATAATTATCTACCCTTAAAGTCCTATTTACTACCCCACCATTCCTAACCTCCCACTTATTACCCAATTATTATTATTTTCCATAACCTCCTAAAGTAAATACCACCCATAAATCCTCTACTAAATGCCCCAACGGACACTTTTGGAGGAGCTAGCTATAAGAATGAGGGGAATACAAGAAGAAGGGGGGATCCATTCATTCATACACACTTGGGAGGACTCTCCCAAACACTCTTCCTACACACAAGAATGCCACATATCACTCTCCCACAACTACTATCCCAAGAAGGCCTCATTCCACAATATACAAGGAAGACTCCACCACTCTTTCATGCATGAAGAAGACTCCATATGAAGAGACTACACCACCATTCCATCAAGAAGCGTACTCCATCTCTCGGTATCAAAGATAGCTTTATCCTTACATAATATTATATATACAAAATAGCCATACAACATGTACAAAGACACCTACAAAATACATAGTGGAGTTAGGCTCGGCACCGCCCAAAAAGGCCTGTGGTTTTCCTTTCGGTTTCCACGTACAAAAAGCATTGAGTTATATTTGTTCTACTTATTTTTCTATAAGCCGCATGTGAAAGGTGAATCCACCGACCAAGGTTGTATTGGACCTCCCTGGACCCAAAAACCCAAAAACCAACACACTAATTTCATATCCTCTTTCCTACATGGTCTGCAAAAACTAATGCTAAAATCCAAACTAATAAGGATGTTATTACTACATGGATATTTTAGTACTTTCAAATTTTTCTTCTTTAATTATAATCTTGTTTAGTCTCGATATTTCATTTGTAAAATAAAAAATATGATTTTAATATTGGTTATGTATGGAAAATATGGACGATGTGCCACAATTGAAAAGGGAAAATTTAGCAAAAAATGTTGTCAAATCTCTATTTTGCATATGAAATACCAAAACTAATAATGTTATAAAAAACAAAGAGAATAAAATTTTAAAATATCCGTGTACTAAGTAAATTAATTTAAATAAAGTTTAATAGTTTTGTTGCCAAGGACCTTGTAGTCCAATAACACCAAGTTGCTCCCTTATATGGGAGGTTGTGGGTTTGAGCCTCAGTGGAGGCGAGCAAACCTTGAGTTTGATCTATTTGAATTCATATTTTTTAAGGGAAAATATAACTTTTATTTAACCAACTGTTCAATACAACTCGGAATAGCAAATAACCAAAATAGCTGAATTCATACATAAATAATAAAAACTTTTAAAAACTCAAAAGTTCAAACTTCAAGATTTAGAATTTTCCTACTTTGTGAGTTTTAAGTAATATATATATATATATATATATATATATATATATATATATATATATATATATATATATATATATATATAATTTAATTATGGCCCGCGACTCGACGAGCCAAGAATATTTGAGCTCGAGCTCGGCTCGTTTACTAAATGAGTCGTTCGAGTTTGGCTCGAACTCGATTTTGACTGAGCTCGAGCTGAGCTTTGACCGAGCAGCTCGCAAATCGTTCGCGAGCCACTCGGCTCATTTACACCCCTAGCATGAAGAGTTAAGGTGCATATTCCCATGGTAAAAACTAAAAAGTTAGGGACTAAAATTGCATTTTACCCTTTTATCAATATATCATTTTAATAATTTTGTGATAAAAGTATAGTAGTAACTTAATGAATTTGGTGTGAGAATATGCCGAGATAGTAATATTCTTTTTTATGTGACATTTGGTATTTTGGTGTTAAGTGGGTAGGAGATCACCTTAGTATTATGTTGTAATTACATTATTATTGTAAAGATGAACCTTTAATATTGTAAAAATGAACCACTTGTATTATGAAAATAAACTTGCAGTGTTCTATTAATGTACCTATTATATTTGAGATAAATCATTATAATGTAGTTGTATTACAATTCTACAAATGAACATGTATGTTTGCTTAATTAACATATTTGATGTCCATTAGTGTGTCGATGTATTTGCAGTAATAATGTGAAAATGAACTAATTGTTATAAATATTATACTTATAATGGACATTTTTATATAGCATTGTAACGTTTGTAACGGCTATGTAACTATCTTCAATTAATTACGCGTATGTATATATACTCCATACTTGTTGTATAGAGTGAAGATGATGAATAAGAAATGATTCTTCTTTCTCTCTTATCTCTCTGATTTCTTAACACGTTATCAGCACCTTGCTCTACATCTGTCGTCAGGGCCGGTCCTGGGCAAGTCTGCCCAGGGCTTTTGCACAGGCCCCAATATTTGGGTGCCCCATAATTAAAAAAAAATAAATTTGTATATATAATGTATTAAGCCGCATAAGCCGCAATCGGCATTACCGCAACACCGCTCTTACGAAATCGGCATTGCCGCAATACCCTTGTTTTTCCTTGCTTCGGCATTACCGTTATTATGCAAGTACGCAACCCTATCCCCTATGGCTTTATGTATTTAATTTTTATGTATACAGTATATTAGATTAGATTATTAGCTTGCTAATTAAGTGCTTTGGCTTTATGTATTTAATTATTTATATATACAGTATATTAGATTAGATTATTAGCTAATTAGCTTGAGTTCATTGAGTATTTACAACATTATCGAAAGCTCTTAATACTTATTTACACAAAATCACAAATCTCACAAACAAACAATGAGTGAGATGATAGACGCAATTCGATAGAATTGTCAATTCTTTTTAATCATATCAAGTCACAAATTTTCAAATTCTTCAATTCTTTTAACAGGTAATTAAAATTATTAAATATTTCACCATTCTTGTTTATTGTTTTATTTACATGACTTGATAATTCTGATTTCAGAATAATATATATTCAAGAATTTGTTTCTTGATTAATTATTTGTTCAAATAGATGTGTAAAAAGATTATGCCAAGGAAATTGTTAGATGCAAATCTTCATATAGAAGATCAAGATGAATGTGAGATTGGAAAAAATTTAAATAATAGTGTGCACAACGATGATAGGTACCACTGTCACAATGAAAATAATAACAATGTTGATAGTTGTTTAGATGATGTTGGTCACAATGATAAACCAAATGATTCGCTTTTATTTGACATATATGATTCAAGAAATTGGGATGTTCTTGATTCTAAATTAATAGATATTCTTGTGTAAGATTTTAAATTGTTGAAATCTTATTTACGATCAAGTATGTTGCAAGAGAGATTCAATGGATTAGCTTTAATCTCTATTGAAAATGAGATTTTAGAAGCTAAGAAGTTGATATCAAATGTTTGGTGGATGATTTTGTGTTTAAATATGCACGATGCAGGTCACTTTTTAAATGAAATTTTAGATTAATTTTTTATACAATACTATATTTTGAATTTTTGACACAACTTTTTAAACAACTATTATTTATATATACAAATTGTTTGAAAAAGTGGCCCAATTTAAGATATTGCACAGGACCCCATTTTTTATTGAAACGGCCCTGTCTGTCGTCATAGTGAACGGAGCCGGATGATCGAGGGTCTCTGTGTTTAGCGATTGAACGGAGCCGGAGGATCAATAGGAGGGTCTCTATGTTAATGTGTTTAGCGATTGCCCACTGCGAATCAATGGTTTATACTAACACAACTAGGTCGAATTTGGTAGGACCTCTCGATGATCTTGCTTCTCTCTAAAAAAACCTAAATTCAGCCGAACACCTTTTTCCGATTTTCCGGCGCCGGCGGTTAATTTTCCGACGATCCAAATCGGTCAAAAGGTCCGCCTCCGTTTAGGCGATCATGGAATGTGGTCCACCGCCTCTATCCACGGTGGAAAATGATCTCAATCGTGTCCGGAGTATTCTGGCCGAGTAACATCATAGTGTCGTGACTTTGTCTCCGTCAGCGATCCGCCGCCTCCACGCCGAAGACGATGAATTGGAACCGGCCATTGAAGTCTCCAACGCTCAGTAACAACATCGCCATCCTCAAATCATAGATCGGCGACCTCCTACGATCACCGCAACCAGAGGCGGATCCACAGTGGGGACAGTGGGGTCAGCTGCCCCCACTCACCCCACCCCCACCTCTTATATAACCCTTGTATGTATATGTGTATATATAGTAGAAGTTTTAGTATAAGTATTAAAAAATAGAAAAATGATAATAGAATGTGATTTAGCCTAGTTGGCAGAGCGCATGGTTGGCTTAAAGGTAGGCTAGGGTTTGAATCTGTGGCTAAGCTGTGTAATTTTGTTATGAATATTTTTAAAATGTTTTGATGTGTTTTATAATTTTTCTATATCCAACATTATTTATGGTTATACTTTTTAAGTGTTTCATTTTTTTTTTCTAATTATCAATTTTTTTTTAATATTTCGCCCCCGCCACTGACCGCAACCATATGTCAACCGTCATCGATGGCCGTTTCTTTGTGGACGACGGTTCTGCAAGGGCAATCAGATGGGTCTGGAGGTCTCCCAAGCCAATCCGTCCATGGCTGGCGATGGCACTCAGAAAGACTTACCGGCGTTTGTTTCCAGTCAGATACGTGATCGGACCCCGGTGGCCCCAATTCGGAGATGACGTCTTCTACGATCGCACCTTCCTGTGATCCGATGTTGGTCTCTCCTGTGGTTTCTGGACCACCAATTAGTGGCGTGTCATTGCTCGTCACCTCGTCTACGCCTTCTGGTGGTCGAGGTCCGCACCTTGGACCTTCGAATACCCAGGCTGTGCCAATGGTGGAGCGCGGTTCATCATCTGGCACTAAGGTGCGTCGAAGATGATGGAGAAAGCAACGCACCACCCCGTATGATGGACAAGATTGGGCTAAATCAATTCGAGGTAATCATCCATCCCTCTCACCGGTTGTGTTCGGGCAAAATTCAAGAACCGTAGAAGTTCCTTCGACCTCTCATGGAGTTTCTAATCAGCGGAGTCATGGAGGCTTGGCTGGTCATAGAACCCTCTATCAAAGAAAGGCTACAGTTCATGGCCCTTCAAGTTTGGGTGTAGCTTTGTTCGGCGATGTTGGAGCCTCTAATCGGCTTGTTCAAGTGAACTCAGCTGGTCATAGAGCCCATAATCCGCCCTTTCAATCTACAGCTCCCGTGCCTGCAAGCACTATCCCACCCTCTTTAACTCTTGCCACTGGTAGTGGCCATTCAAATGCTCTAAGTGTTGGTGAATTGCCTATGCAAAGTAGTGGAGTTCATGTTAATCCTATTGTTCGCCAGCCAACACTTAGTCACCATGCAAATTCCTTTGTCATCCCGGCCATTAATCCTGTTAACAATGGGATGCCTAGTTTGAACTTGTCTCATAATATTGAAGGTCATGCATGCGCTGAGACTTCTAATGCATTCTGCTTGAGCTGTGCATTCTTTGAACTTGCCTATTACTAAACGAAATTTGTAATATTAAACTAACTATTATTTGCTATAGGCCATATTTGATGATAAGATTTTTCTTAAATCTTAATGATCATGAGTCAATGAGCGTGTTTTCTCATTTATTAAACAAAAAAAAAAAAAAAAAACCCTTTTAAACCAATTAACTATTTATACACATTATATTACATTATAATAGCATCAAAAGTATTAAAAAAAATAAATTATTTATACACATTATTTTATACCTCTCGAATTCACACACTTTCATCGCCATTCATGATAATATGATCAATTTAAATCCAAATTTTGTGTCTAGACAAAATAATGTGTCTTATTAACAAGATTTAAAAAATTAATACAAAAGTATTAACTTTGAAAGATGTAACTATCACGATGACACAAAAGAAATTACAAATAAATCTAAATCATTTATTTAAATTGGATGTATACATGATATAGAAAAGGACAAAGCATACTGATTTAAGATTACTTTCAGGTGGTAGTACTAATTATCCTTTTTTTCTTTTTAGAAAAAAAAGTACGGAGTACTAATTATCGTTACTCACCCCATTCTTCTTAGGATCATGCTAAATACTCAAACAAGTGTCACCCTATTAACCACTTTTTATCGTGTTATCTTTTTATTAAATATACAATTTTTTTATTAACTAAACTAGAATCAATGAATTCACTAGTAATTTTTGAATATAAATAGTTTTCTTTTTCAATTCAAAAGTGCCAAATAAGTAATAATGATGCTTTATTGAGTTTATTTTTACATCTTAAAATTTATTTTTTATTCATATAAATATAACATGTTCTAATTAATATAAGAAATGGATCAAAAAAATTTATTTATTTCTTTTTTTTCCCCCTCAAATAATATCAAGACATGTAATGAAAATTTTATTTTCTAAGAGTACACTTATCATTTTTCTAGTCAAATATTCATTTGTACTTTTTGATTAGTGTAAAAAAAAAAAAAAAAAAAAAAAAAAAAAAAAAACTCCCTCCATTCCATTTTGTAACAAATATTTGTTGATAGCATAATTTGGTCCGGGCATACAAGTTAGGATATTTTGCGCAATAGGTCTTTGGTAAACAAGTAGAAATGTGTAGAAAAAGTATTATTTAGACTGGCAAGTTGTTAGTAATTTAGGTACAATTGTCTAGAGTATATTATAATTATGGTTAGAAAAATCGATAGGTGCTCCTCGGGAGCCTATTGCCTAATCGGCACCTAGTTGCTCGTGTATCTTTTTTTAGTATTCTTTTTATTTGTTCAAAATTTGTTAAAAATTTTTAATACTTGATAATTATAAATTATTTAATACTTTAATAGTTAATAATAAAATATTAAATATTAACCTAAAAATATTTAGAGTTTGAACGGTTTAAAATTATTTCACTCAAAACGACACCATTTTAAGTGAAATAACCCATTAATAAATAAAAACAAAAAAAAGGGAAAAAGTAAGGCGGATAAAGTGGGTTGGAATATACTACTATGGTTATGTTTGACAAACCTAGCTGAAAAGGCACTACTAGAAATTATTAAATTTTCGACCACCTGAAAGTAATCTTAAATCAAGTTGAAAGCAAAAAGTGGTCAGAAATAACAACAAAAGTTTTTCCGATACCAAAAGTGGTCGAAACAAGGCTTTCGACTTGATTTAAGATCACTCTCAGGTGGTCGGAAATTCTATAATTTTCAGTAGTGAGGTAGCTGAAAGCTGAAAACTATAAGCTAAATGCTGAAAACTGAAGAGTTGTTAACAAACTGATTATGCTTAAAAGTGTTTGGTAAAATTAAGTTTTTGATAAGCTGAGAAATGTAAAAATACTAAAAAGGACATTTTCATAAAATTTAAATGATGTGATTATTATATTGTTTTTATATTATTAAATATATGAGATATATTTAATTTATAAAAAAAAGTTTTTTTTGTTTTTATAATATATATGAGATATATATTAAATTAAAACAAAAGAAAAAAAGTTTTTAATTGGTAAGAGTAAAGGATGCCATTTATTTATGAATAGACGATTGGAGTTAGAACTTTAAGGAGTTGCTGGGTGGTGAAGAGTTGCAGACTTGCGGGGGAGAATGAATAAAAATATAGGAGAAAAAAAGAGGCCAAAAAGGTTTTAATTATGAAGGGTAAAAGATGCCATTTATTTAAAAAACATAAGGATAAAGATGGAAAAAAAGTTAGGAATCCGTAACTTATTTTTTGAAACGCTATCTAAGGTAGCTTTTCAAAATAAGCTATTATTTTAAGTCATTAGTTTATTTTAGGAACATTACCAAACAATACTTATAGCTTATTAGTAGTTAAAAATAAACTATAAGCTCCTAAATAAGATTTGCCAAACAGAGCCTATATAGACATATAAATTTTGTTTGAGATGGAACCTCTTATAAAATGCCTTCCCTCTAGACTAGTATAATAACATTTTATTTTTTTTATCATTTGCACACTGGCTTTTAATTTGTTTAACCTACGTGACTCGATTTATTATTATTATTATTATTATTATTATTATTATTATTATTATTATTATTATTATTATTATTATTATTATTATTATTATTATTATTACTATTATTACTATTATTACTATTATTACTATTATTATTATTATTACTATTATTACTATTATTACTATTACTACTATTACTACTATTATTACTAAATTATTATTATTATTATTATTGTTGTTGTTGTTGTTGTTATTGTTGTTATTATTGTTGTTATTATTGTTATTATTGTTGTTGTTGTTATTGTTATTATTGTTATTATTGTTATTATTGTTATTATTATTATTATTATTGTTGTTGTTGTTATTATTGTTGTTATTGTTGTTATTATTGTTGTTATTATTATTGTTATTATTGTTATTATTGTTATTATTGTTATTATTATTATTATTATTATTATTGTTGTTGTTGTTGTTGTTGTTATTATCATTATTATTATTATTGTTATTATTTATTATTATTATTATTATTGTTATTGTTATTATTATTATTATTATTATTATTATTATTATTATTATTATTATTATTATTATTATTATTATTATTATTATTTGGGTGGAAAATGATTTTGGGTTAGGGTGGATGTTAAAAAATATATATATATAAAAACATCCATAGCAAGTATAGGCTAAGGGTGAGTTTTAAACATATCACTCACCTACCACCGATGTAAACTTTGATTTACAAGAAACTCGTAGTCGCTATTGTTTGTTACGTTTTTGGTGAAGTTCAACTTGTGACCCTAGCTAACAAAAAATCTCAAAGAAGTAAAACAACTTAGCTTGTCCTTAGCCAACCGGCTCACACCAAAAAGACCAATAGATAATTCACACACAAAGAGTTGAACTTAGAGCCTGGTGGTTACCAAACTAACTTGGTTGGCCAATTTACACTTTATTACATATATCAATAATTATTTTTAAGTTAAAGACCTTATGGTCAAACGGTATAACTGTGACTCTCCCAAATGAGAGGTCACTGATTCAAATCCTGGTGGGGGTTGTGACTCTTTGTGCTTCGATATATGTTGAGAAAGTATGGATAGATATTTTATTGAAACAAAGTCAATAGTATGTACAAAAAACAATTATTTTTAAAATAAATTAACAATTAAATATCTTATTTTGTTTATAAAATAGTTTTACTTGTATTATGAAATATACGTACTAGTTTAATTATCTAAATGCTAAACTCCATTTTGGGTGTGACATTTGCAAAAGCAATGGTGTAAAAACAAGATTTTTCCATTATACAAAGTAACTTTTGTTTCCAGAATCAAATCTTGCTTTTAGAGATTCAACTTGCAAATTCAGTGCCCAATTAGTGGTTTAGAATTTACTATTTTAGGTCCAAATATTTGAAATCCTACAAATTAATTAAAGTAGAAAAACGTGTATATAGAAAGATCAAAGGAACCAAATTCGATCAATTCCCAATTATTTGGAATTTAATGGAAATGGAAGAAAAAGAATGATGGTCCATGGTAAATTTAAATTGCTCATTAGCTTTAACACGATGGATCAAGAAAAGGAGAATTGTAGAGAAATGAGAATTGTAGAGAAATGAGAATTGTAAAGAAAGGATAAAAGAAAGATAAAGAACATGAAAAATCTTGGAGCGTTAATCTCTGTATCTTCATTCCAAAACAAGAGCTTATATATACAATGTATTTAAAAAATACAATAATGTTAAATAATTATGTAGCTCTTACAAATGTTAGTTACACGAATGAATTATAATGTACACAATAAATATTATATTTATAACACTCCCTCTTGGATATTATTTGACCACAATCTCGCCTCGTTAAAAACTTGCTAGGAAAATCTTGTGGGAAAACCCTAGACAAAAAAAGAGTACAAGATATATGGGTAATTATTTAAATATATTCATGCCTCTTTAAAATCTCATTAGGAAAATCACGTGGGAAAAAAATCCTAGTTGAGGAAAATAGTACATGATATTTGTGAAATCATATGTTGCACTGGTTGCCTCATTAAAAATCTTACTAAGAAAACCCTGTGAAAAAAATACTTAGTTAAGGAAAAAAAAAGTACAATCGTGAACCTTCAGAGTTCAATCTTCAGGATTTACAAGAGTAGGATTTATAACATTTCTTATGGACCAATAAATTAATTGTACTTTTGTACATAGATTTTGTTGCTCCCCGTGAAGACAATAATCTCCCTAACATACGCATATCAATTTATATGGATATATTTTTTGTAGGTATGGACCAATAAATCAAATGTTCTACCTTGACTTGCTATTGCTGCTTTTCTCATCTCATTCCTAACTTATTAGTGGTAATGTCACAGCCATGACAAAAGAAAAGTACTACAAGCAGTAAAGCGATGACAAATTGATAACGGGGTGCATCAATATAGACAAAGAACATTATTTAATGAAAACCAAAGGTTACCATTAGAGCATATTCTGCGTACTAAAAAGTATATAGACGAACACATCTTTCAATAAACTGAGTAAACATTTTTTAAACCAAATATATGCGGAGGTTCTTTTCATCAAGCTTCAATCAAAATATTCAGAGTATAAATTGATTCATAACATCTCCATTATTTATTTGTGCAACACGTGCTGCAATGTCCTATACAGCGGGTAATATATACACTTACTTTAATTTGCCACACATATGGTTTCATATAAAGCGTTAAAATTTATGTAGTTTAGAGGTAATAACCGTAATATACTTAATATATACTCTTATAAAATGCCAATACCACAATAAGGAAAAATACATAGACCGTCCAAGACATGGCATTATAGGGATCAAACAAAATGCCAACACTCACATAGCTTACCAATGTCATATATTATTAATTTATTGCATAAAATATGCCTAAGGATATTAACGGATATAGTTAACGCCATTTCTATTTTTCTCTTTCAAGGAGAATCACTAAATATTGCTAGCAAACGGATCACAAATATAGTACCATGCATGCCTGATGCGATTAAGGAACTTCTAGTCCCAAAATGGTGTTCAAAATGACGTGAACTTCTGGTCCTAAATTATCCTTTAGGTTTAAATGAGTTCTTATCTTCGAGAGATTCGCCAACTATTAATATGCTAAAAGAGCATATATATATATATATACTAGTTTTTTTACGCGCATTGCGCGATTGGGATAATGCCCAATGTTTTTTATTTTAAATAAATACTTTAAAGTATATCAACACAAGATTATATTAGAATTGTTCATATATGCATAGATAATTGAATGTTGAATTTGCGTATTTAAATAGATAATTCTAAGTTTAAAAATGCAAGATAATATAGTCAAGATTGATTATAATTGTCAATAAAATAATTGTATAAGTATGGTTGAAACCAAATACGGGACATAAGGGAGAGCAAATAAAAATTAGGACATAAAATATTAAATATATACTAATATTGAAGAGCTAACTGCTGATTGTCAAACAAGGACATTGCGAGGTAGTTTCCCACTTCAAGTTGTTGTGTGATTTGAATACTCTTTTTGTCAACAAAGCCCCCAAGTAGGTAATATGATTGACTTAATTATATATATATATTAAATATATGTATACCTTTAGATCATTTTACATGTTAATTTAAACAGCTAATTTTTTCAAATATCTTTTTACCAACCGTTGATATAATTCGCTGGTCAAATTCGCTAATATAATCCGCTAACTGCTGATTGTCAAACAAGGACATTGCGATATAGTTCTCACTTCAATTTGTTTTGTGATTTGAATACTCTCTTTGTCAACAAATCCTTAAGTAGTTAATATGATTGACTTTATTAATTATATTTTTTAAAATTTTTCATGGTATTAATAGAATACTTGGTAAATAAATATATAGCATTACTTTGTATTACAATTTTGATATTTAATTAAAAAAATAGTGCACAAAAAAAAAAAAGATAACAGACAATGTAGTGAATATAATCAATTGATGAATTTGAATATAAAGAATTTTTACATGGGAGAAAAATAAAGACAATATAACTAATAAAATTATTTCTCTTAATTAATTTATTGATAATGAATAATTTTTTTAATAAAGACATTGTAGGGACAATGTAGCGAATATAATCAATTGATGAATTTGAATGTAAAGAATTTTTATATTGGAGAAAAATAAAAAAAAAATATAACTAATAAAATTATTTCTCTTATTTAATTTATTAATAATGAATAATTTTTTTTGAATAAAGACATTGTAGACACATAATTCTAAATTAAAGAAATGCATATGTATTATTTTTTGTTGTACCTACTAAATTATTATATTTATAATCTACTATACTAATAAGAGCCCAAGAGAGTTAGGCCTATAATGGGTAGAAAAAATGGCGGTCACAGATTTTAATCAAATGAATGGCTCAGATTGATTAAAAGATTGATAAGATTTAAATTTTACACTAAAATTTCCTAAAATACCCACACACCGTTACTAATTCCGTTAAAATTTTAAGAATTGCCGTTAGTTCACCGTTAACTTACTCATTGATTTCAATAAAAAAAAAAAAAAAATCTTCGAATCAAAGTTGGCATAATTAGTACTCTATTTTGCTCTTATTAAATTATATAAATAATAATTTAGTAGCTACAACAAAAAATTATAGATATGCATTTCTTTAATTTAGAATTATGTGTCCACAATGCCTTTATTCAAAAACAAATTATTCATTATCAATAAATTAAATAAGAGAAATAATTGTATTAGTTATATTGTCTTTATTTTTCTACAATATAAAAATTCTTTTTATTCAAATTTATTAATTGATTATATTTGCTACATTGTCCTTACAATGTCTTAATTCAGTGAAAAAAAATTATTCATTATCAATAAATTAATTAAGAGAAATATTTTCATTAGTTATATTGTCTTTATTTTTCTCAAATGTAAAAATTTACATTCAAATTCATCAATTGATTATATTCACTACATTGTCTATTATCTTTTGTGCACTATTTTTCTAATTAAATATCAAAGTTATAATACAAAATAATGCTATATATTTATTTACCAAGTATTTTATTATATACCATGAAAAAATTAAAAAAAATAATTAATAAAGCCAACCATATTAACTACTTGAGAGATTTTGTGACAAAGAGAGTATTCAAATCACACAACAAATTGAAGTGAGAACTACCTTGCAATGTCCTTGTTTGACAATCAGTAGTTAGCGGATTATATTAGCGGATTTGACCAACGAATTTATTTAATTATTAACATTGGGTAGAAAAAATGACCGTCAAATTATTAAATCAAATGAATGGTTCAAATTGTTCAGGTTTTAATTTTTTTTTAATGTTTTTCTAATTTATCCTTAATTATATGATTATCCATTTAACTTTTCCGTTAAATACCGTTAATTCACCGTTAGTCTAATTCTAATATTAACGTCTAATATAGAATTACAATTACACCATTAATCTAATTCTAATATTAAAGTCTTAATAGAACTTAACCACAAATCCTAATGTCGAAATCTCCTCAAACAATATTACACTACTAGAAATTATGGAATTTCCGACCACCTGAAAATGATCTTAAATTAAGTTGATACTAAAAAGTCCAAAAAGTGGTCGGAAATAGCAACAAAGGTTTTTCCGGATACCAAAAGTGGTCGGAACAAAGTTTTCGACTTGATTTAAGATCACTTTCAGGTGGTCGGAAATTCCATAATTTCCAGTAGTGTTAGTATATATTTAATATTTTATGCCCTAATTTTTATTTGTTCTCCCTTATGTCCCGTATTTGGTTTCAACCATACCTATACAATTATTTTATGACAATTATAATCAATCTTGACTATATTATCTTGCATTTGTAAACTTAGAATTACCTATTTAACCCGCACGGGCTTAGCTCAATGGTTTAGTGGGCAGTATTTGGGAGAAGAGACCAAGGTTTGAACCTCGGCGACGGCAGTGCGGGAATTATGTCCAAAGTGGGCAGATTCCTTGTTCGCACCGGCATTTGGTCCTGTCTGCTGAACCATTGAGTCACCGTGATTTACAACTTCCCACAATGCTCTGTCGGGTCGGAGTGTGGGGGGCCCTTGGGGTTGGGGACTCAACCTTTGCGAGAAGAATTACCTATTTAAATACGCAAATTCAACCTTCAATTATCTATGCATGAACAATTTCAATATAATCTTGCCTTAATATACTTTAAAGTACTTATTTTTAAAAAAAAAAAACATTGCGCATTATCCCAATCGCGCAATGCGCGTAAAAAACTAGTAATAATTTAATAAGAGTAAATAGCGTACTAATTATGCCAACTTTGATTGGGATGGGGTTCGAACCTAAGACCTTTCTTATTGAAATCAATGAGTAAGTTAACGGTGAACTAACTGAAATTAACGGAAAATATAATATTTAACGGAAAAGTTAACGGATAATCATATTCATTAAGGATATATTAGGAAATCTTAAGGAAAAATTAAAATCGGATCAATCTGAGCCATTCATTTGATTAAAAAATTTGACCGCCATTTTTTCTACCCATTATAGGCCTAACTCTCTTGAGCTCTTATTAGTATAGTAGTAAATAGATAGTAGATATGTTTTATACTGTAAGAAAATTTAACGAACTCAAGAATATAATTATAGATAAATAATAATAATAATAATAATAATAATAATAATAATAATAATAATATTAATAATAATAATAATAATATAACTAATAAAATTATTTCTCTTATTTAATTTATTAATAATGAATAATTTTTTTTTGAATAAAGACATTGTAGACACATAATTCTAAATTAAAGAAATGCATATGTATTATTTTTTGTTGTACCTACTAAATTATTATTTAATTTAATAAGAGTAAATAGCGTACTAATTATGCCAACTTTGATTGGGATGAGGTTCGAACCTAAGACCTTTCTTATTGAAATCAATGAGTAAGTTAACGGTGAACTAACTGAAATTAACGGAAAATATAATATTTAACGGATAAGTTAACGGATAATCATATTCATTAAGGATATATTAGGAAATCTTAAGAAAAAATTAAAATCGGATCAATCTGAGCCATTAATTTGATTAAAAAATTTGACCGCCATTTTTTCTACCCATTATAGACCTAACTCTCTTGGGCTCTTATTAGTATAGTAGATATATAGAATTCTATTCAGGTAAAAACACATCTTAAAATATAAACATGAGGACTAATTTTGGGCGTTGGATGATGCGTTTGGACGGCTGTGATTTGGGCGTGTACTATGCTTTTGTTTATTGAGTTTTTATGTTAAGAGGGGCACATGTGGTATTTTGGGTGCATTGAATCCTAGTCAGAGTTAGGTTCAAACTCACACACACGTTTGGACTCTTTCTATTCTTCCGGTCTTCGCTTGGCGTGCGTAGGGAGTGTGTGTGATGGGATTCTGCTAATCGCGTCGGCTTCCATCTGGTGCTCAGTAGTTCTTCGATCCCAAGTCGCTATGGTTGTCGGTGGGGACCGCGGCAGGCTGAAGAGGGGGGGACCACCTGATGTCGGCCGAGGTTAGTTTGGATTGTTTGTTGTTATTCTTTTTCTTCGCTTTCTGGCCTCTTTTGCGCTCAGTTTTGGGGGTTTTGGTTGCTTGGTGTCCGGTAGCCGTGGGGTTATCATCGGGGGGCGTCGGGTTTGCCGTTTGTGGGTTGGGGCGGTCTAGGTTCGTGGATGTCTGCTGCGGTGCGGTGGTAGGCACCTCGACAGTGCACGACGTGGGGGTTTTGGGTCTTTTTTTTTTTTTTTTTTTTGTATTGTTTTCCGGCGTTCGCCGGTCAAGAATTACGGGGTTTGGTTGGTTTGTTTATCTGCGGTCTGGGGTTCTGGTTGTGGGAGTGGCGAGTTGCTGGGCACCTCGGTGGTTGGCGGTGTTTTCCGTTTGTCTTTTTTTTTTTTTTTTTTTTTTTTTTTTTTGTTTGTTTGTTTGTTAAATATATGTATTTGTTCATGACATGCCGGTATTTGTGATTTGTATTTTTGTTGGCATTAGAAACAATTATAAATATTCATGAATTTGTAAGAAATTGTTCTGTGAATTTCGTGTTAGGTTTTCTCGGCTTAAAATTGTGTGTTTTTAACAAATTAAAACGAATTACAATATCCCGTGTTAGTATTTTAATCTCAAGTATGAAACATGTTTTTTTGGGGGTTTATTATTATTATTATTATTATTATATATAATAATAATAATAGTTGTAGTTCATTTCCAGGTTTCGATATTGATTAGTATACACTGCCTACTGTGGTTAATTCGCATCCCATTCATCTTAAATTATGCTATGTTAGTGTTGGAAGTGTGTACTTAGAGTGTGCTTGTTCTCTTAAACTGTGCTATGTTCTCTTAAAGTGGTGCGTCTGTGTAGTGAATATTGCGGGTCTTCTTTTCTGCAGGTAAGAAGGTTAAGGGGGTGCGGGCTGTTCCACGAGTGGTCGAAGGGGGTGTGAGCGATGATGACTTCGTTTCCCCACCATTGGCTTTCTTGGCTAGGTTGGAGCAAGACCCGTTGTGTAATGCGACTGAAGATTCTTCGGATGGTGGTGAGGGGTCTGTAGAAGAGGATGCTGAATTTCCTACTGTTAAGTTTCGAGGGCAGTCTGGTGTGCTTGTTGATGCGCTTTAGGATTTGTCCGTGCGACAGAAAGATGATATTAGGGGTCTAGGATTTGGGCATTTGTTGGATTTCAAGGTGTCAAAGTGTCCTCCTAGCTTTGTGCATTGACTTCTATCTAATTTTGATGGGCAGTCTAGGACGTTTGACTTGGGCGGTGGTAGAGTCCTTCCTGTCTACGAGCGTGATGTTGAATTAGTGTTGGGGTTTCCGCGTGGCGACTTCGAGATGGTGAAGCGTGAGAGGATGCAGATTTGCAACCTGTTGAAACATTGGAGGGGTTTGTTTGGGAAGGTGCGGTATACAGTGTCTTTGTCCATGGTTGCAGACAAAGTTATTACGGAGGTTGATGGTGGTGACTGGTTTAAGAGGCATTTCTGTATGTTGGTGCTATCTACGCTGGTGTGTTGTATGAGCAATGGCTATGCAAATCAGATGTATTTTCATTGTTTCGATGATGTTTCTCGGATCCATGAGTTAAATTGGTGCAAGCTTCTGCTAGATTCTTTGGTGGAGACTCAGGATGCTTGGATTTTCGGTCGTCATAAATGCTTCATGGGCCCTGCGGAGTTTATTGCGGTATGATAGTATTTGTTATTTTCTGGCTTTTTACTGTTTCATTGTGTTATTCCCTTATTGTGTTGTTTTTTGTTTCAGCTATTCTATGTGGACCGTGTGTTGGCGTTTGAGCGGTCTGTTCCACGGCTTGTGCCTTCTTTGTGTGGGTGGACATCTGAGCTGCTGTTTGCTAGGGAGGCCGCGGAGATGAGTGCTGGTGGTTTTGGTCTTGGAGAGATCGAGCCTGCTAGTGTGTGCTTGCATGCTGATGCTGATGGTCCTGAGTATGGGCCTAAGGTATTAGTGCACACCGTTCTGTTTTACTTGCACACCATATGTTTTTTGGCAGTGCGTTACTTCGCGTGCGCCCTGTTGGACTTGTGTGTGGTTTGTTTATAGGGGTTGACTATAGTGTGAACAATGTTTCCATGCTAATTTATGTGGTATCTTTGTTGTTCGTGCTAGACGTTTGAATGTGTGGTTGGTGAGGTTGCTGCTGTCTTGGGGAGTTCGGTTGATAGCTTGGCCCAGTTTTTCAAGATGGCACGTGCTAGGGTGGCGGATGGGGAGGTTTGTTGTCGCTTTTATGCTCCTATGCAGCGCCGGTTGCGGGATTTGGATGCTGATTTCTGGAAAATTTCTGAGGGTTTGGCGTGAATGATATGCCTTCCTTTAGCCTTGGGTTAACTCAGGATGTTGCGGCGGCGGGTGCTGGGGGTCGGGGTGCTGATGTGGGTCACGGGCCTAAGTCTTCCCCGTCTCTTAGGGATTCGGTAAGCTTGTTGGTGTTGTGTGCTGGGTTGGGGGCCGCGGTGAAGGAGGCTGGTTTGGCTGGGCATGGTGCTAGAGGTGATGTTGGTGGTGGGGTACGTGTGGGTGGTCGCGCTATGCTGGAGTCTCCAGAGACTACTGCTGTTGATGAGGTTGGTTTTTTAACTATTTTTTTTTTTTGCAGTGATTAATATTGGGTGTCGATACTGTGTGCTAGCATATATGTGTTGTCGTGCTTGGCAGTGTGGTGATGATGATGATGCGTCTGGTAGTCATGCTGTGGGTCCTGGTTCGGGTGGTGTTCGTACGCCAGACATTCCGGAGTTTTCTATGCCGACGGAGGTTTGAATTGTTTATATTTTGTAGAAATATTGTTTCTATATTTTAGGGGGGTGTGCTAGCGAACTGCTATACATGTGCGTGCCTGTATTTGATAGTTCTGGTGTAGTGTGCTGGGTGTGTGCTACCAGTTTGCTAAGTTTTGCATGCCTCATTTCTTTATTTTGCAGGAGTGTGGTGGTGGTATTGTTTCCCGTGGTCCTACGTTGTCGGGGGGGGGGGGGGGGGGGGCTGTGTGTGCGGCCCCGGTTAAAGCTGTTCGTCCTATTTAGTATCTCGCGTCTGATATTCCGGTGGTTGCCACTCGCCTTCAGTATCAACCTTTCAGCGTCAGTGAGCGTGTTACATTTATTGCTCCCTATGCCCCAGAAGATTCTTTGATCATTAATTGGTTGCTTGGGGGCTCAGCCACTGACATGTTAGTATAGTGGTTTGGTTTCTTTGTGGTGTTTCCATTTTTTTTTGTTTTTTTTTTTTTTTGGTTTGGTGACAGTTTGTTGTGTTGTTTGTATTAGGGGGCGTACTATATTTTCAGCTGGTGTTAGGTCTGCGACGTGGGAAAATTTTCTGTCACTGACTCCAGGTTCACAGGTTGATGGTGCGATTATAGATGCCTGGGCTGCTGTGCTGAATTTTTTGGAGCATTCTAAGCCTCGGTCGGCCCCGTCACGTCTTTTTGCTTCGACATTCACCACGGTTAGTTTTAGTTGCACAAATTTCATTTCCCTTTCTTTTTTCTTGAGTTATTTTGTTTAATCTTTAAATTGGATTGTTTGTGCGTTGGTGGTGGCTTATGTTAGCTCACGATTGTGGTTGCTACTTCCTGTGGATGGGATCAAAGGGTTGTGTGGTTCCGTGAGAGGTTAATGATGGACCTCAGGGCATCTCCGTATGAAAATATTACGGCGATTGACATGGTATGTTTGTCTTTTTTTTGGTTAGTCTTACTTTGGGTTTGTGTGCATGGTTGCCTGTTCTGGGTGCATGGTGCTGTAAATATCTTTGGCTTCTGTTTCGGTGCATAGCCAGTCCCATTTATATTTCACTCTTTTGTTGTGTGCAGATTTTTTTCCCGATTCTACGCCATGGTCACTATTTCTTGTTGTGCTTTGATTTTGTCCGGTGTCGGTATGAGATTATTGATAATGACTCTAATCCCGCTGCGAAGGCTGACAAGTATGGTGGTTGTGTTGATGTGTTGGTTAGTGTTCTGTCCATTGCTTCCAATTCCTTTTTTTTTTTAAAGATTTTGTATCCTTTTGGTCTTTTATCCATGGCTCTAGTTTCCATATTTTCTGATTTCTGCTGTGTGTTTTCCAATTGTAGAAGGCGATCCTATTTGAGTTTTTTGAGGTTATTTCTCCTTCGAGGGCAACAGTTTGTGCTGGTGTTGAATCCAAGCGTTTGCAAATGGGATGTCGTGATTCGAAGAATAAGATCGATTGTGGTATTTTCTTAATGCGGCACATGGAGACTTTTATTGGCCAGCGGGTTCGTGATTGGGAGTGTGTCTTGGTTAAGGGTGATTGTACGGTGCTACACAAGTTACGTTTGCGGTACATGAATGAGCTGGTCAATTCGAAGTGTAATGTGATGAGGGAAGACAACCTTGCTCGCGCTTACCAGTCGATATCTGTTCCACCCCATCCACTTAGTGGCGTTTTTTTCTTTTCTTATGTTGTGTTTTTTGGTGGTGCATGTAGTCCGCACACTTTGAATGCATACTGTGCTCACGCTGGTTTTTGTTGCAACTTGCGTTGGGCGCACGCTTTTTGTTGTTAGTTTTAATTCGTGAATAGCTTAGTTGTATTATGCTTTCAGCGTTTTTATATTCCTATGTTTTCTTTTTTGGTATGTTTAGTTATTGTTGGGTTGCGCATATTTCTTGGTTTTCTATCGCTGTTTTTGCATTGTTGTCTTTGCATTTCTGTCGTGGTGCGTATATTTATCAGTTTAATGTTCCCCATGGTGTGCGCAGTAGTACAGTGGTGTGTTCGCCTCGATGGGTCACAGCTCAAAGTTGGCATGTGTGCGCGGCGTACATACATGTGTGCGTAGTTGGTTTTTTGTGTGCGCGTTGTCCTTATTTGTGTGCTCGGTGGGTTTTTTTTTTTTTATAGAAAAACTCTCTCGTGCGTTCGTGTGATGTCTGTTGGCTGGTGGTTCTTTGTGCGCATATTTATTTTGCTCTGTGCGCGCATACAAATCTTGCATTGTGTGTGCCATTAGTTTTTTCAATTTTGTCTGTGTGCACGTCCTACTTCGTTTTGTGGGTGATGGTTTTTTTTTTTTTTTTTTTTTTTTTTTTTTTTTTTAAACACTCGTGTGCGTCCATGCGGTGGGGGTTGGCTTATGGCTCGTTGTGCGCGTATGTATTTACCTTTGTGCGTGCATCCAAATGTTGCACGTTGTGTGCCGTGGGTATTTCAGTTTTGCTGTACTGCAGTGGTGGTGGTACTAATAAAAATGTTTGCTTCATATAAGTAAGTAAATTCGGTTCGTAAATGTAAACATAATGACACTATTTCATGGGTTGTTGAATTGAACTGTTGCAAACTTCGTCTTATGCAAGTTTATCCGGACAGGTGCGGCTGTTGTGCCCGGGGAGATCGCATATATTGCATGTTCTTTCTTTTTTCTTTTGGTTGTTCATGGTGGCTTTCTCTCTGTTGCTTTTGAGTCTCTTCCACTCCCTTTGTTCTTTGCAACTTTGGGTGGTTTTATTTGTATGTCGCTCGGTCTGCTTGACCCGACTAGTCTTTCAAACACAGATTCGTTGTTGGCACGCTCTTGTGTTTGTTGTCTCTTGTTTTCTAGGTCTTTCTTGAGTTGTTGCAATGATGACAACATTTTGTCCATCTTGTCTGGCCAACCATTCACTAATCCCATGCAGTTGTAGAATTCATTCCATAGTTGATTTGCAACTTTTGTTCTTTCAGTTGCCTTTGGAATTTTTGTTCTTTTTTGCCTATGGGACATCGTATAATGCCTGTGCACATGCGTCTCGTGTCCATCGTGGGACAATATACTTTTGTGGGATTGTTTCATACCCTCTTGTCTTCATCAATTGTAGCACATGCCTGCATATATACCGACACGGTTGAATTTCTTGCATGCACACTCTATTTGCTCTGTGCTTGGGATTTCTGTTACTTCAAAAATTTTTCCACATGTTTCTTCAACTTGATAAGTCCATATATCACCTAGGTTATTTCTGTCGGTGATGTTGCATTTGAAACTGGCATCCCATACCTCTTGTTAGAATTCATAGAATATGTTTACGGTGTAAACTCTAGCAGCGTGCTTCTCAATACTCAAAGGGGTTTTAGTTTCAGGGTACGAACCTTCATTTTCTGCGTTGAGTTTTGATTGTCTATGCCTCTGTTCTCCAATTGCACTATTGTATTGTGCCATGAATTCTACCAAGCTGCAGTGGTAGTTTGTAAATTTACCAAAGTAGTTGTTTTCTGATTCTGACCGTGATGTGGTCCTTAGCAGACCTCCCATTAGTATGTCGTTGAAGTATGAAGGTATCCACGATGCACGTGTCTCGTAGAGTTGGGCAAACCACTGGTGGTCTTCAAGATTGTAGTTCTTCATTAGTGTTGTCCATCTCCTCTCAAATTCATCTACTGTTAATGTGTCATCCCATACGGTGTTATTCAGTTCCTTTTTGAAGTTTGCGTTGTGCCACAATGCAACCCCTACCTTTTCCCCAACTTTTGTCATGATGTGCCACATACAGAATCTGTGCTTTGTTGTTGCCATAATTTATGGTACTACTATTTTAAGTGCTGGATCTTGGTCAGTTGTAGTACATCTTGGGGTGTATTCCATTGCAGTCTTGAACTTCATGACTAGCCACTCATATGACTCTACACATCTTCTTTCGCAATCAACCCTGCCCTAAATGTTATGCATCTTTTGTGGTTATCCACCCCTGTGAAAGGGACGAACACTAACTTGTACCAGCAATGTAAGCACGTTTGTAATTAGTATTAAGCACACTTCGTGTAATCTGATGACTATTATATAGTACGCTGCTGCGCACACTGATTTTCTATGTCCTACACGTTTATTTTTTTAATTCCTGTCCAGATCCTTGCGCGCACACCGTTTACTCAGCGCATGCACAGTGGCCGGTCAGAATATTTTAAACCTCATACGAGTTATACCTGTTTGTACTGTAAGTGGCGTCAAATGACATGACATCTCCATAATATGCATAGTTCCTCCGGCATTCTGTGTCTGCCCGGAATAACCTTGTTAATTGAGCTTCTTCGTCTATGTCGAAATCGAAATAGAAGTCCGGGTTATCCTATTTTCTTTTGAACATGTCTTCTATCACCATTTGGGCATCGGCCTCAGCTATATAGGCCAATAGGTCTTGTCTCAAATTGCAGAAGTCAATGCATGTTACTCCTACATCTGTGAAATTGCCCACCATCTCTTTAAACAGTCTAAAAGCCTTTGTGGGACCGATGTTTGCCTTTGCACAGTGCGTCAAGAAGGTTTTGTGGCCGATGTCAAGTTGCCTATTTATCTTTAAAAAAGGTTTGGCCGCATCTGAGCATAGACAGTGTGTATGTCGCAGCTGGATTGCATGTACTTTATATCCGCCTTTGTCACATTTGTCATTACCATACGTGCCTTACAGCCTATCCTGTTGGACACTCTCCTCCGTCTCTGTATT